>NW_022589872.1:0-122339 GCF_004348235.1 Phoca vitulina
AAGAGTTAATATCTGTTCTTCTCAAATTGTACCAAAAAAAAAAAAAATAGGACTGGAAGAAAAACCTCCAAATTCATTCTATGAGGCCAGCATTACTCTGATCCTAAAACTAGAAAAGATTCCACTAAAAAAAGAGAATTACAGGCCAATATCCCTGATGAACATGAATGCAGAAATTCTCAACAAAATACTAGCAAATTGGATCCAACAGTACATTAAAAAAATCATTCACCATGATCAAGTGGGATTTATTCCTGGGCTGTAAGTCTGGTTCAATATTCATAAATCAATAAAGCTCATACACCACATTAATAAGAGAAAGGTTAAGAACAATGTAATCCTTTCAATAGATGCAGAAGAAGCATTTGACAAAGTATAGCATCCATTCCTGATAAAATACTCAACAAACCAGGGATGGAGGGAACACACCTCAACATCATTAAGGCCATATATGAAAATTCCACAGCTAATATCATCCTCAAGGGGGAAAAACCGAGTTTTTCCTGTAAGGTCAGGCACAATACAGGGATATCCACTCTTACCATTGTTATTTAATATAGTATTGGAAGTCCTAGCTTCAGCAATCAGAAAACAAAAAGAAATAAAAGGCATCCAAATCGGCAAGGAAGAAGGAAAACTTTCACTGTTTGCAGATGACATGATACTCTATATAGAAAACCCAAAAGACTCCACCAAAAAATTGCTAGAACTGACACAAGAATTCAGTAAAGTTGCAGGGTACAAAATTAACATACAGAAATCTGTTGCAATTCTGTAGACCAGTAATGAAACAGCAGAAATAGACATCAGGAAATCAATCCCATTTACAATTGTATCAAACACTATAAGATACCTAGGAATAAACCTCACCAAAAAGGTTAAATATCTGTACTCTGAAAACTATAAAATACTGATGAATGAAACTGATGACACAGAAAGAAATGGAAAAACATTCCATGCTCATGGATTAGGAGAACAAATATTTGTTAAAATGTTTATACTACTCAAAGCAATCTACAGATTTAATGTAATCCTTACCAAAATAACAATAACTTTTTTTCACAGAGCTAGAATAAACAATCCTAACATTTGTATGGAACCACAAAAGATCCCGAATAGCCAAAGCAACTTTGAAAAAGAAGAGCAAAGCTAGAGGCATCACAACTCCAGAATTCAAGTTATATTACAAAGCTGTAATGATCAAGGCAGTATGGTACTGGATCAAATACAGACACATAGATCAATGGAACAGAATAGAAAACCCAGAAATGGGCCCACAACTATATGGTCAACTAATCTTTGAAAAAGCAGGAAAGAATATACAATGGGAAAAAGAATGTCTCTTCAGCAAATGGTGTTGGAAAAACTGGACAACAACATGCAAAAGAATGAAAGTGGACCACTTTCTCACACCATGCACAAAAATAAATTCCAAATGGATGAAAGTCCTACATGTGAGACAGGAAACCACCAAAATCCTAGAGGAGAACACAGGCAATAATCTCCTTGACATCAGCCTTAGCAACTTCTTACTAGTTATGTCTCCTTAGGCAAGGTAAACAAAAGCAAAAAGAAACTATTGGGACTTCATCATGATAAAATGTTTCTGCACAGTGAAGAAAACAATCAACAAAACTAAAAGGCAACCTATGGAATGGGAGAAGATATTTCCAAACAACATATCTGATATATGGGTAGTAACCAAAATATATAAAGAATTTATAAAACTCAACACCCCAAAAATAAATAATCTAGTTAGAAAATGGGCAGAAGACATGAATAGACATTTCTCCAAAGATATACAGATGGCTAACAGACATATGATAAGACACTCAACATCACTCATCATCAGGGAAATGTAAGTAAAAACTACAATGAGATATCACCTCACATCTGTCATAACAGCTAAAATTAACAGCAGAGGAAACAACATGCATTGGCGAGGATGTGGAGAAAGGGGAACCCTCTTACACAGTTGGTGGGGAGGCAAACTGGTGCTGCCACCCCTGAAAACATTATGAAAGTTCTGCAAAAAGTTAAAAATAGAATACCCTATGATCCAGCAATTGCACTACTAGGTATTTACCCAAAGTATACAAAAATACTAATTCAAAGGGATACATGCACCCTGATGTTTATAACAGCATTATCAACAATAGCCAATTTATTGAAAGGGCCCAACTCTTGACTGATGAATGGATAAAGAAGATGTGATATGTGTATATATGTGTATGTATATGTGTGTGTGTGTGTGTGTGTGTGTGTGTGTGTGTGTGTATAATGCAATCTTACTCAGGCATAGAAAAGAATGAAATCTTGCCATTTACAATGACATGGATGGAGCTAGAGAGTATTATGCTAAATAAAATAAGTCAGAGAAAGACAAATACCATATGATTTCACTCATATGTGGAATTAAAAAACAAAACCGATGAACAGGGGGGAAATAAAATAGAGGCAAACCAGGAAACAGACTCTACTACAGAGAACAAACTGATGGTTACTGGAGGGGAGGTGGGCGGGGGAATGGGTTAAACAGGTGATGGGTACTAAAGAGGGCACTTGTGATGAGCACTGGGTGTTGTATTTAAGTAACATATCACTAGATTCTACACCAGAAACCAATATTATACTGCATGTTAACTAACAAATTTAAATAAAAATTTGGTGAAACTTAAAAAATAAATAAAACTTATTCCTTCATAAAAAAACAAACATGCTAGTATAGTTAATTATATTAATTAGTTTTCCAAAGTTATTACTGCCACTCTAAATTATCACTGACCTAGTTTATGGTGGTCTTATATTTATTATCAACATCAGCATAGGCTTATTTACTCTTTTTTGACAGGTCATAATTTAAATTTCCCATTTTTCTCTTTAAGAACTAAGCCATGCTGTGGTCCAGATGATACCATAATCAGGGCAAGTTTCAGCTTCCTTCCACTTTGTATGCAACTTGTTTTTCTCTAATTTTTACCTTGTGAGAAAACACATTTTCTATATGCAGGTTATTCAATATACAGAAGCTTTATTTTTTCCTCAGGAGAGAATAATCTGGAGATGGCCAACAACACCTTCTCCTCACATGCAAGGTTTAGAGAAAACAGTTCTGTTTTCAAATCAACGTTTAGGTTAAAAGCCGCAAAGAGAGGAAATTTTATTATAAGTACAAGTACAGGTGACACAAATTAATTGGAAGCAAGGGATATATTTAAGTAAGCATTGTGGTAAATTCCCTTTCTTTTCTGTTGTTAGCTAAATGCATTTAGAACAAAAAAAAAATGATGACCTTCATTGATAAGGTTGAATTGAAGTAAAAATGCTTTCATTTCCTTTTCACCTTGAAGGTTGATTTTTATCAGAGCACTTCAGTGCATTTAAAAATGATGTCTATGGGCAGGGTTGAACTTTTAATTTCATTTTTTCATATCTCAGTTTTACTGTCAATTTAGATAGATGATAGATAGATAGACAGATGATAGATCATTTTTACCTAGCACTTACTAGTTTTAATATGAAATAAAAAAATAACTAGAAAACTACAGTTCTATTGTTTAATAAGACATAGATGTGTTAGTTTTTGTGCAGTGTATATAACTATAAAAATGTGTACCCTCTACTGGAGTGTGTTAATATATTCATTTACATATTATCCTCTCCATTTCATTTTAAAGATTTATTTTAATTTTAAATATGCTGTTTGTCTGGATGCCTGGGTGGCTCAGTCAGTTAAGTGGCTGCCTTCAGCTCAGGTCATGATCCCAGGGTCCTGGGATCGAGTCCAGCATCGGGCTCTTTGCTACATGGGGAGCCTGCTTCTCCCTTTGCCTACCTTTACCCCTGCTTGTGCTTGCTCTCTGTCTCTCTCTCCCTCTCTCTCTGACAAATAAATAAGTAAAATCTTTAAATATGCTGTTTGTCATAGATTTTACTGATACCTGATCCATATATCTTTTTAAATTTAAATTCAATTAGCCAACACATATTACATCATTAGTTTCAGATGTAGTGTTCAACAATTCATCAGTTGTGTATGACAGTGTTCATCACATTACGTGCCCTCCTTAATACCCATCATCCAGTTACCCCATCCCCTCACCTACCTCCCCTTCAGCAACCCTCACTTTGTTTCCCATAGTTAAGAGTCCCTCATGGTTTGTCTCCCTCTCTGATTTCTTCCCATTCAGGTTTCCCTCCTTTCCCTTATGGTCCTCTGCATTGCTTTTTTTTTATGTTCCACATATGAGTGAGACCATATGATAATTGTCTTTCTCTGATTTACTTATTTCACTTAGCTAATACCCTCCAGTTCCATCCAAGTCAATGTAAAGGGTAAGTATTCATCTTTTCTGATGGCTGAGTAATATCCCATTGTATATATATACCACATCTTCATTATCCATTCATCTGTCAAAGGACATCTTGATTCCTTTACACAATTTGGCTATTGTGAACATTGCTGCTATGAACATTGGGGTGCAGGTGCCCTTTTGGATCACTACATTTGTATCTTTCGGGTAAATACCCAGTAGTGCAATTGCTGGGTCATAGGTTACCTCTATTTTTAATGTCCTGAGGAACCTCCATACTGTTTTCCAGAGTGACTGTACAAGCTTGCATTCCCACCAACAGTATAAGAGGGTTCCCCTTTCTCTGCATCCTCACCAACATCTGTTGTTTCCTGACTTGTTAATGTTAGCAATTCTGACTGGTGTGAGGTGGTATCTCATTGTGGTTTTGATTTGTATTTCCCTGGTGACAAATGATGTTGAGCATTTTTTCATGTTGTTGTCTGTTGGCCATTTGTATGTCTTCTTTGGAGAAATGTCTGTTCATGTCTTCTGCCCATTTCTTGATTTGATTATTTGTTCTTTGGGTGTTGAGTTTGATAAGTTCTTTATATATCTTGGATACTAGCTCTTTATCTGATAAGTCAGTTGCAAATATCTTCTCCCATTCTGTAGGTTCCCTTTTACTTTTATTGACTGTTTCCTTTGCTGTGCAAAAGCTTTTTATCTTGATGAAGTCCCAATGGTTCATTTTTGCTTGTGTTTCCTTTGCTTTTGGAGACGTGTTTAGCAAGAAGTTGCTGCTGCCAAGGTCGAAGAGGTCGCTGCCTGTGTTTTCTTCTAAGATTTTGGTGGATTCCTGTCTCACATTTAGATCTTTCATCCATTTTGAGTTTATCTTTGTGTATGGTGCAAGAAAATGGTCCAGTTTCATTCTTCTACCTGTGTCTGTCCAATTTTCCCAGCACCCTTTATTGAAGACACTGTTTTTTTTTTTTTCATTGGATATTCTTTCCTGCTTTGTTGAAGATTAGTTGACCATAGAGTCTGAAGGTCCATTTTTGGGTTCTCTATTCTGTTCCATTGATCTATGTGTCTGTTTTTGTGCCAGTGTCATGCTGTCTTGATGATCACAGCTTTGTAATATAGTTTGAAGTTAGACATTGTGATGCCACCAGCATTGGCTTTCTTTTTCAACATTCTTCTGGCTATTTGGGGTCTTTTCTGGTTCCGTGCAAATTTTTAGATTATTTGTTCCAGTTCTGTAAAAAATGTCAATGGTGTTTTGATAAGGATTGCATTGAATGTGTACATTGCTCTGGGTAGCATAGACTTTTTAACAATATTTATTCTTCCAGTCCATGAGCATGAAATGTTTTTGTATCTCTTTGTGACATCCTCAATTTATTTCATAAGTGTTCTGTAGTTTTTGGAGTACAGTTCCTTTACCTCTTTGGTTAGGTTTATTCCTAGGTATCTTATGTTTTTTGGTGCACTTGTAAATGGGATCAGTTCCTTAATTTCTCTTTCTTCTGTCTCATTGTTCGTGTATAGAAATGTAACTAATTTCTCTTTTTTTAAGATTTTATTTATTTATTTGACAGAGAGAGAGAGGGACAGTGAGAGAGGGAACACAAGCAGGGGGAGTGGGAGAGGGAGAAGCAGGCTTCCCACTGAGCAGGGTTCCTGACACAGGGCTCAATCCCAGGTGCCTGGGACCATGGCCTGAGCTGAAAGCAGATGCTTAGCAACTGAGCCACCCAGGTGCCCCAGATATGTAGCTGATTTCTGTGCATTGATTTTGTATCCTGCCACATTGCTAAATTGTTGTATGAGTTCTAGCAATTTGGGGGTTGATCCAACAAAATTTAGTTATTATTTTTTCCAGCATAATTTAGATCTTTTAGTCTGTGACCAGTGGTAATAATAAGTCATTTCTTGTGTGCTTGTTATAACTGGACATTGTACTAGATACTATATTTGCATTACACCATTTAATCTGTACAAAAATCCTGTAAGGTTGATTGTATTCAATTATTTGAATTATAGATTATTTTCCATGAGAAAAACTGAAACTCAAAGAAGTTAGGTAGCTTGTCCATGATCATATAGCCATCTAGTAAGTGGTAGAGTGAGACTGAAATTCAAGTTAATCTATTGCCAAAATCTGGATAGAAATAATTGGAGGCAGAGAACAGCTATTTTGATACTTGTTGACTGATTCATCAAATATTTATTGAGCACCTAACTCCAGAGTAACACTGTGTGTGCAAAAGTAATGTAAGTAAAACCATGATTACACAGGGATGCATAGCTCAGGCTTCATAAGCACTAAGCTAGGTAAAGAAATTTCTTTTTGCTGTTCTTAATGTTTCTGAGTTAAGGTCTGTGCTGGGTGTTTATATACACCATCTCACTGGAGCCTCACAAAACCCTTTAAGGCAGCTACTTTTATCCTCCTCTTACAATTGAGGAAGCAATGACTCAGAGGAGTTAAGAAACTTGATTTCAGCCACATGGCCCATAAGTGCATATATAAGACCTAACTCATCCCTAGCTAATTATTCTAAACCATCCACTTTCCATGTATATGTCATTTTATTGGTATTTTTTGATACTAGAACCACAGAATCATATATCTTGAAAGCATCTTAATGATAATCAAGTTTAACTCCTTCCTAGCAGAGTCAGTACTCAAAGCTCCTAATGCTCAGGTTAGTGGTAGGTCCCTGACACTGAACTTTTTCTCAGCACCAGACCCTTATGTGTTTGATCTATTACTATTTAAGATTGTTGAGTGGAATGTTTTCTAGCAACTTGGCTTGTTTATAATCTACAGTTTGCCTTGATGTTTCCCCCAACTGAATATATAAACATACTATTTTGCATGTCAGGGATTTTATTCCATTGTGAAAATTCATGGAAACCCAAGTTAGCATGGAGGGAGATTTAATCACTTGGATGTAATCAGAGTAGTATTTTCAGAATTTACTTATAATTACTGTCACTAGTTTTTGTGTTCTCTCTCTCTTTTTTTTAAAGATTTTATTTATTTATATATCAGAGAGAGAGAGAGCACAAGCAGGGGGAACAGCAGGCAGAGGGAGAAGCAGGCTCCCCGCTGAGCAGGGAGCCTGATGCGGGACTCGATCCCAGGACCCTGGGATCGTGACCTGAGCCGAAGGCAGACGTTTAACCGACTGAGCCACCCAGGTGTCCCTGTGTTCTCTCTTCATTTGACAAGAAGTAATAGAAAACTTTTCCTGAAGGTCATATTGTTTCTTACTTGGTTGTAGCTTTCAAAATAACATTTTATAAAATAAGTCTAGATTTAAAAAAATACAAACAACTGGGGCACCTGGGTGGTACAGTCAGTTGAGGGTCTGACTCTTGGTTTTGGCTCAGGTCATGATCTCACTGGGCTCTGCTCTGAGCACAGAGTCTGCTTGAGATTCTCTCTCCCTCTTCCTACCTCTCTTGCTTGTGCTCTCTCTCTCTCAAATAAATAAATAAATCTTAAAAAAATAGAAACAATTACTCCAAATAGCAACACAGACAAAATGCAATGTAAACACAAAGAAGGTATACAGAAATGAGGCATTGGTTGACTTTGGATCTGAGGATCATAAACACACAAGCCAGGTTCTGCAGAAAGAAGAACAAATGTAGGAGAGTAGGGGCCAGATCTGATTTTCTTTTTCATACAGCCAGCTGGCAGCTAAGTGTAGCTCTAAATGGTGTGAAGTATGTCTGCATCCATAGAAAAGGAAACTAGCTCCTTGGGAACACATCGAAGTATAAAAGTTCACAATTTCACAGCAATTGAAATACTGACAACAATATTAAAATAAAACCAAGATTAATTTAATAATTAAAAATATAAAAGACTGTAGGAGGAGACCCTGTGTGAAAAACCAGGCAATTCAGCAAGAAGAGAATTGTGTACCATTGGCAGAAATGGTAAATGACACCTACCCAACCCTCAACAGGTGACTAGTAATTGTACAGAACAATGTTACATTTGCAAAAATATTGTAAACAACTTCTTGCCAAACCAATCCTTATGTTCTTATGATGTCACAAAGTCACTGCCTATGAAGGTGCAAACTTCTTGGCTTGTGCTCAAACTCTTTTCTTGTATTACCTACAGATTCAAAGCAATCTCTATTTTTCAGGGAACCTGAACAAATAATCCCAAAATTTGTATGATAATACAAAAGACCTTGAATAGCAAAAGCAATCTTAAGAAAGAAGAACAAAGCTGGAAGTATCACAATTCAAGATTACAAGATACACTACAAAACTATAGTAATCAAAACACTATGGTACTGGCACAAAAATAGACACGTAGATCAATGGAATGAGATAGAGGGCCCAGAAACAAACCCACACCAATATGGTCAATTAATCTACGACAAAGGAGACAAAAATATGCACTGGGGAATATGCACTGGAAATAAATAGTGCAGCTAGATGCAAACTACACAGTTACAGGCAAAAGAATGAAACTGGAGCACTTTCTTACACCATACACAAAAATTTAACTAGGAATAAATTAACATTTAACTGTGAAACCTGAAATCATAAAAGTACTAAAAGAAAACATAGGTAGTAATCTCTTGGATATCAGCCTTAACAACATACTTATGAGTATGTCTCCTCATGCAAGGGAAACAAAAGCAAATGTTAAACTATTGGGACTACCTCAAAACAAAACGTTTTTGCACAGCAAAGGAAATCATCAGCAAAACAAAAAGGCAACATAGTGAATGGGAGAAAATATCTGCAAATAATATATCCAATAAGGGGTTAATATCCAAAATATATAAAGAACTTACACAACTCAACCCACACACACACACACAAATCCAATTTAAAAATGGACAGAAGACCAGCATAAACATTCTTCCAAAGAAATACAGAGGCCAGTAGACACAGGAAAAGATGCTCAACATCACTAATCATTAAGGAAATGTTAATCAAAACCGCAATGAGATATCACATCATATCAACCAGAATGGCTAGAATCAAAAAGACAAGAAAGAACAAGTGTTGGTGAGGAGGTGGAGAAAAGAGAAACCTCACACACTGTTGGTGAGAATGTGAATTGGTGCAACAACTGTGGAAAACAGCATGGAAGCTCCTCAAAAAATTAAAATAGAAATATCATATGATCGAGTAATTCCACTACTGGGTATTTACCAAAAGAAAACAAAAACATGGTTTGTAAAGATAAATGCACCCATATGTTTATTGCAGTATTATTTACAATAGCCAAGAAATAGAAGCAACCCAAGTGTTTATTGATGGATGAGTGGATAAAGAAGTTGTGGTGTATAAATATACAATGGAATATTACTCAACCATAAGAAAGAATGAGATATTGCCATTTGCGACAACACTGTTGGACATAGAAGGTATTATGCTAAGTGAAATAATTCAGACAGAGAAAGACAAATTCTATGTGATTTCACATATATGTGGGGTCTAAAAAAAAAAAAACAAATGACTGAACAAACAAAAAGCAGACTCTTAAATACAGAGAACCACCTGGTGATTGCTAGAAGAGAGTGAGAAGGGGGGATGGGCAAAACAGATAAAAGGGATTAAGAGGTACAGTCTTCCAGTTATAAAATAAATAGGTCACGTAGATGAAAAGTACAACATAGGGAATATAATTATATATGTTATATATGGTTATAATGTTATATGGTGACAAATGATGACTACACTTACCATGGTGAGCATTGAGTAAAGTATAGAATTATTAAATCAACATGTATACATCTGAAATTCATATAACATTATATGTTATACTTCAATAAAAAGGGAAAATGAATTTAATCATTTAAACCCCAAACTTGAGGAAAACAGGAGTGATTCTAACATTTTATTATATTTTACTTTACTATGAATTCCCAGTGAATTGTTTCAGTAAGCAATAAGAAAGTAATCTGCATCTGTCTTAAATTTTGGTGACTCCTACCATTGCAAAATTTTTATATCACCTCCTTTTTCCCAAAAAAACCCACACATACTAGATTACGAGACACCTCATTAAAAACTTAACTTTTCTTATTAATGAGGAGAAAGGGTGTTTCAATAAAACTCAAAAGTAGAATTATACATCAATAAAAAATACAATACAGCTAAAAAAATGAGAAGTAGAATTATGAAGTAATGCTTGATTCCTATGGTGCAGCCTGAATCCATTGATGGAAGTAGTTTTCCATAACTATATATGAGATGGAGAGAATGGAGAGTACTTGGGGTTTTAGTCGATATCTCAAAGAAAAATAAAAAAAAAAAAAAATATATATATATATATATTCTTCTTGTGTGTTACATTTATATTCTCATGAAAAGGTAATCAACTTTGGGAATTACAAATACAATGGTGGTGAGGTAAGATTCACTTCAAAGAAATTATTTCCGGCTCTGTCAACAGATAACAAGAAAATAAGACTTCACTTTCATTCTAAAGCTTTGTCAAAAGCTCTATATTCCCCCATAAGCCTTGTATTGGGAAAAAAAAGTGATGCAAATCATAAACATAGAAAATACTACCCTGCTTACTAAAAGAAACATGCTGCTAAGTCAATACTATCTAGCAACTTTTGCTGAATTGATACATAAGTCTTTGCCTATATTTGTTATGGCATGAAATTCTAATTATTTAGGATCCTGCTTAACTTTCCCACTAGATCACAAGCTTTTCAAAAGCAGGCATTAGTGTCTTATTTGTGTTTTATGTTACTCATACAGATTATTTGAGAGATCATAGCATGCTATTTAACTCCTGTGCAACAGTTTCTTTGTTTATAAAATGAAGACAAAAAGATGAAGACAATAATTATTGTATGCTGAAAAATTTTAGCACTATGCTAATCATAAGTAGGTACTCAGTATATGTTACTTTCTTTCATCCATGTGTCTTTGTATGTGCAGTGATTTTATGCAAATATTTTATGAATAAATAAAGGAATAATTGAATGAGAGAAATCTATGTAAATTGAGTTTAAAGTTTAGAAGAAACTAACAAGATTGAATAGGAAAAAAACCCACAAAAGTTTGCAAAATCTTTTATCTTACATATTACTTAAAAAGGCCATCTCTTCCTAGCTAGTGAGAATGTGATCAGTTTTTATTTTTGGAAAAATCAGAGCACTCATCATTTACTACACCATGGGAATTACCACTTTCATTTTCTTAAGTCATTGTTCTCAAATATTGACTTACTCCTTATCCTAGCTCTATTTAGTATAGTATAGCTTTCCATTAGGCTTAGCCAATTACTTTTTTTGACACATGGAATATTTATTACATTTATAGGTTTCAAGAGTAGCCATGGCCAGATGATGATGTCTCCCTTTCATACAGGAGATGGACTAACATGAGCATATTAAAAATACCAATGTGATAAAATAATTATTCAAAAGTTACCTCAATAGACTAAGAGAAAGAAGCAATGCACTGGTTTCTAAACCTAGGGTCCCAATACTCCAAGAGCTCCAGGAAGATAACAACAGGTATCTGTATGCTATGTTAAATACTCTTAAAAGCTTAAAGAATATAGTAAATATCAAAACTAATTATGCATAGGTTACACAAGAAGAGGAATTTCTTTGTTTCTGGGGGAGCTTTTATCAACTCACCAGTAAAAATCTTGTGTTTAAAGCCACACATGTCACATATAAATTATAAAATCCCCATGTAGCATTGAGGGGCTCTGAAATTTCATGCAATTTCAAATTGAAAGAACCTTGACAGAGATATGTTTGACAGATAAAGCAATGCAACAGCAAAATGATCTCAGTGATGAAACTTCTTTGGCCTTTCAGAATTTTTCTAAATTTCAGTTTTGCAAGGCTACTATGCCATTCAAAAAATAGAAATGTATTTTAGATATGTATTTCCTGGAGTCAACTGATCAAATTGCAGTTTTCATTGGTTCTTTTTTTTTTTTTTTTAAAGATTTTATTTATTTATTTGACAGAGAGAGAGAGACAGCGAGAGAGGGAACACAAGCAGGGGGAGTGGGAGAGGGAGAAGCAGGCTCTCCGCTGAGCAGGGAGCCCGATATGGGACTCGATCCCAGGACCCTGGGATCATGACCTGAGCCGAAGGCAGACGCTTAACGACTGAGCCACCCAGGCGCCCCATTCATTGGTTCTTGAGAGCTTGCATTTAAGGTAATAGTCACAAAAGAGTTTGTAACCCTACTTTTTTTACAAAATGCTATGTCACCACTTAGTAGACTAAGAATGAAACTAAGCTGGAAAATGCTTTCCTCAAGTAGATTTAAATTTGGTCATTAGGACAGGCTGCACAAAGTGACAAAATCTTTGAACAGACTGTGATGGGACAAAATGTTTATTTCTACGCATTTCTGATGGCTGAGCAGCTCTATTTGGAAACTCCATCTGGCTCTCCCGTGTTATAAACAGATATGTAGAAATTAAAATTTCTGAAATTAGTGTGTTTTAATTTATTACTTCTTTTTTCATTTCCACTTCAGGAACCTACATTGGATGTTACAGACCAGCAAACCAGGTGCTGTGTTGTATCATGACAAATTACTTCAGCCATATTGTGCTCATTATGGACACAGTTTAAGGCAATATGACTGTGTAATCAGATATGATATATCATACAATCAAGTATCACCTTGAGATATCTAGAGACAAATTAAAAAAAATGAAAAGTTGAGAGAGGAAAAAACACAAATGACTCAATTTTGGAATGATATTTTAGGAAAAATTAAGTTATAGAAAAAATCAAAAAGCAAAAACATTTTTCTTTTCCCAGGTACAAAAAATTTATAAGGTGAATGTATGTGTATGTATGTGTTTGCACATGTGTGTTTGAATGTGTTGGCAGTGGTGACCTGGAGTGAGCCTTAGTAATTTGATTTTAGCATTTCAAACTACCTTTAAAAAAGAAAAAGACAAATTAGAAGAATTTACATAAAAATAAAAGTAGCATCACTACAAAAATATCTTTCCCCAGTGTATGATACAAGACACTCAACTTTGGTTTAAAACAATGTTTTATGTAGGCAGGGATAAAATATAATTATGTAGAGTATTTACTGCTGATATTTCCAGTATTACTATTATATCCTATGATTATACCAAGCAATATGTAACTGATTAAAAAGAAATTGAGACTAATGCCTGGAAATAGGCAATCACTCTTAGCTTACTCATTAATTAGGGTTCCATTTGCTATCCTATCATTAACCAAATATCATTAGTTAGCTTAATTAACTCTCTGTACTTAGTTGAAACCTGTCACCCTGGGAATATATTGAATAATAATGGTCTATGCTCATGAAGTCCCAACAAAACATTGTCATCTTTGAGGCATACATGAGGCATTTTGTGCATACATGTCTGCTTTCAAAAAAGAAGACTATAAACCTGCAAAATATAAAAGCATGAAGACCACTCAAGGGCTTATGTGATTATGTCAGTGAGATGCTGAAGGCCTGAAACAAGACCATGATACCAAAGTAGTGGATCTGGGAGAGGTTTTTCATTGATTTTGTTTTTTATTTATTTTATTTTATTTATTTTATTATTTTTATTAGTTTCAGAAGTAGAATTTAGTGATTCATCAGTTGCATATAACACCCAGTGCTCATTACATCGAGTACCCTCCTTAATGCCCATCACGCAAGTTTCCCTCCCCTCCACCTACCTCCCCTCCAGCAACCCTCAGTTTGTTTCCTAGAGTTAAGAGTCTCTTATGGTTTGCCTGCTTCTCAATTTTCATCTTATTTTATTTTTCCTTCCCTTCCCCTATGTTCATCTGTTTTGTTTTTTAAATTCCACATTTGAGTGAAATCATATGGTATTTGTCTTCCTCTGACTGACTTATTTAGTTTAGCTTAAAACTCTCTAGTTCTATCCACATCATTGCAAATAGCAAAATTCCATTCTTTTTGATGGCTGAGTAATATTCCATTTTATATATATATATATATATATATATATATGGCACTTCTTCCTTATCCATTCATCTGTTGATGGACATCTGGGCTGTGTCCATATTTTGGCTATTTTGGACATAGCTGCTATAAAAATTGGGGTGCATGTGCCCCTTCAAATCATTGTTTGTATCTGTCAGATAAATACCTAGTAGTGCAATTGTTGGGTCATAAGGTAGCTCTATTTTTAATTTTTTGAGGAAACTCCATACTGTTTTCCAGAGAGGCTGCACCAGTTTGCATTCCCACCAACAGTGTAAGAGGGTTCCCCTTTCTTCCCATCCTCACCAACAACTGTTTTTTCCTGAGTTGTTCTTTTTAGCCATTCTAACTGGTGTGAAGTGGTTTTATAATTATAAATATGATTCTTCTTAATGGATTGGGTAATACACATTATATTTTTATGTACCAGGTATACTGTGGGAAACATCTACAAATGTACTTTGTTAATGGAATGCCTACTGCTTAAAAACAAACAAATAAAGCAAAAGATAAACACAAAAAAAGCAAAAAGGGAATAAAAACAACAAAATGAGTTACTTACAACCACTCCAAAAATGAATGAACAGAATAGCCTTTAGAAAAATTTTACAATCTGCCGTTTAGCTTTAAATTTAATTTCATTTTTTATCAAAATTATACGTTCACAGGGTTTAAAAAATTGTTCAACATGGTTATAATGGAAAAGATGTTGAGCAGTCTCCTTCCCTGTCCACCTCATAACTGATTTCTTTTCCCAATATATATAGGTTTTCAACTCCTATATATTATTTCCACAGCCCTAAAGAACATGCTTATGCTACTAATATACATTTTTTTCCTATTTTTTATATTATTGTTGACTTCCTACTATGGAAGATGAGGACTTAGTTTTATCTTCTCCACTTGCAAAATACATTCTCATCCTCCTTGGCTTCCATTATACTTATAGTATTTTTAATTAAAGAAGCATTATTATGCTAATATTTTTTCCTGAAATTAAAAAAAACCTTTAATTTTTAATTTCCTTGATTATCTCTGAACCTACAGATAGTCCATAATTACACTCTCATAACAATGAAAATATCTTTCCAAAACATTCAGACATAGCAAATAATCTTTATATTTTCTCCTCCTCCTCCTCCTTGTCTTTCCTTTTTCTCCTTCTTCAAAATATGTAAGGCATCCCTTCTTGAGCCTTCTGTCCTCTGCTACAATCTGGATTACAACATAGCTTTTATTAAGTTCTCTTTGCCACCATCCTGGAAATCCATTTCAAAATTCGCTTTGATTCCCCTGTCCTTGCATTTCTATATCTTGGTTTACATCCTCATTTTCTTGATTATATTATTTTTTTCATGGAAAAAGTGCATAAGAAGTTGTTTCTTAACTTGTTTTATGTCTTAAAATGTCTTTATTCCAATGTCATCCCCAACTGTTAGTACAGTTGGATATAGAATTCTATATTGCAAATCAGCTTCCCTTTGAATCTTAAAAGTTATACTCCTTTTTCTAGTTTTCAGTACTGCTATTGAGAAGTCTGATACCATTATGATTTGTTATCTTTTGAATGTGACCAGAATGTGGTTCTATTTCTGGAAGCTTTAAGGATTATATCTTTATACTTGTTACTCTAATAATAATTCCCTTGGTGTGGCTAAGTTTTCATTCATTTTAATGGGTATTCAGAATGAGCCACTTTAGTCTAGAAATTTATATTTCTAAGATCTACCAAATATTCTTAAGTTATTTCTTTGATTATTTTTTCTTCTCTTTTCTTTATTATCATTTTATCTTTCTTTCCTTCCTTCCTACCTTCCCTCTTTCCTTTTCTAAATTATAAAGAATTACTCCAAATTTATTCTTCTCTCTTTCTCTCTCCAATATAATATAGAAGTTAGATGTTCTTTAGTCTGAGAAACAAAAATGAGATAATATCCATATATTTCCTCCTATTTTTCCAAAAATGATTGGTAGTTTTTATTTTTTAATTATGTTAGATCTTTTTTTTTTTTTTTACAATGATTTGTTAATTCTTGGCTGTTCTTTCATAGTTAAGATGAGGTTCTAAAAACTTGATTGGAAGGAAAATGTACATGGTTGAGACTTATCAATTATAGCAACTCACTGTACGGTGATTCTACTGTGATGGTTTCATTGACAGTGCTCCAAAAGCCAGTTCCTCAGGCTCTTCTTTTCCTTGATATATGAGTTTGTATTATTTTTCACATTTTGGTGTAGGCAACTATGACCTAGCCTTCTGGTTTCTGAATAATATTGAAAATTATATGGAATCTAAAAAAAAAAAAAAAAGAAAAGAAAAGAAATAGACTATATTCTTTAACAACCAATTAAATACTATTTTAAAACTTATTTACATATGTGTCTATGTATATGAAGTCATTTGTACAATTGAGACAAAGAACTAGAAGAGACCTTAGAAAGAATACAACCCTCTAATTTTACAGAGAATTAAACCAAGGTTCAGAAAGATGCAATGACTTTCCCATGTCACACCTAGTTCATCTGGCACTTAGTTCAGTGTTTATTCATACATGATTAATTAAAATGCTAATTAATTGATTAAATATACCCTATAATACCATGGCATTGCATATACAAAATAGATAACTAGACTCATAAAGGTTAACATACCAAATTTTATTCAATGTGTTCATATTTCCTGTTTTGAATACAAATAATGTATTACAATAAAATATTAGTTTTCCAGTATGTGCACA
This sequence comes from Phoca vitulina, assembly GCF_004348235.1. NCBI lineage: Eukaryota > Metazoa > Chordata > Mammalia > Carnivora > Phocidae > Phoca > Phoca vitulina. The sequence goes on from NW_022589872.1 coordinate 17,004, forward strand.
TTAATATGAGCTGGGGGAAGGAAATTAACTTGAGAAGTAAAGATTTTAGCAGTTTTTCTTTAAAGGGAAGAGACTTATGATTAATCAATTGAACATTTATTAAGCAACCTCTAGGAACATGATACTGTTTAGGGTACTAGAAAGTTATCCAAAAAGTGGAAGGTATGGCCTCTGACCTAAAGAAGCTCAACCTATTAATTGTAAGCAATCTTTTAGCACTGTAATGCATTTATATAAAGATTGTTTTATATGTGACTTCTTTTTCTCATGTAAATAACTTAAGTTTTGAGAATTCTTATTCATTATCGTATGTTCTTACATAGATCACAGAGCCAAAACAGGCACTGTGATTAATAAATAAATTTCTCCCATATGCCCCAGGCATTTTTCAAACAGCTGCTTCTGTGCTGTATCTCTTTGAGCTATTTGTTGTCCTGTCTTTGTAAGGGTGGAGACTCAGTTTCTTATCACCCTCCAGACTCTTCCAGAGCCCAGCCCACTGATATTTAAATTTCCAGTCTTTAAGTCCCCTGGTTGTAAGAACTCATGCAATTAAGCCCCTCTGGTTTTCAAAACCAAACATTATGGGATTCGTCTTCCCAGTGTGGGCTCCCTGGTGTGGTTGTCTATTTCTATCCCCTATCCATGCCCACAGCTCCCCCCAGCAGATGGATCAAGAATCCATTTAGCTTCCCACCACATCTCTCCCCTTTCTACACTCTTCAATGTCCCTTTCTCCACATTTAGTTGTGGAGTTTATTCTGCCAGTCTTTGAGGCATTTTCTGAGTTATTTATACTGAGGTGAGTGTTATCTAATTGTATCCATAGGAGAGTTGAGCTTAGGGTCCTCCTACTCCACAATCTTCCCCTGAAGTCTCTAATATACACAAATTTTTAATTGAATTTGCCCATTGACTTTTATGACTTTTTTTATGTGAAATTTTGAGGCTAAACTGCTATAAGGCATACATGAACTAGAATAGTTACAACCAGTCTTTGGCCCAATTCTGCTTATAACTGAACACTGATCTACTTGTTAACCCTAGTGCATATGCAATAAGCATGAATGGTCTTTTACTGCACTTTCTAGTCATCAAGGCCCAGTGTGGCAAATTGTCCACTGTTGTATGCAACTATTCTGGTGCACAATCAAGAGAAATGAAGCTATTTTTCTGTTCTTATCTCTTGTAACCATGTCATTTGCAACTGAAAAGTAACTTAAATTAGATAAATAAGCAAGTCTGAAACCAATGGCTGAGGTTTTTTGTTTTTTTTTGTTTGTTTGTTTTTGTTTTTTTCATAAATGAACCTGAGAAGTTTATGGACAAGATGCAGAGTGTTAAGAAAATAATAAGAGGGAGAGTTATTTACTAATCACAGAGCATGTTCCAGAGGGACAGATTTCCTTGGGAGGCTCCTCCAGGAACAAAGGATCTGACAGGTGCCATTTCCCTCCCCCACAGCCCAGATAAACACACAGCCACCTGCAGGAACCAGCAAAGTGCTGGCATTCAAAACCTAACTTGCTTACTACGTGTCCTGCTCCCTCAAGCTGAGCCTTCGTCAGCCCTGGCACTGTGGGTCAACTCCCCCAGAAAACCATCACAAGCCATACCAATACCAATCTCCCCACCGTGCACTTTGCCAAGCTTTGGTCTTTGCAGCAGTGGCAGCTGGTCACCTCCACCAGAGAATACACAACCTTGTTAAAACTGTATGCCCCACCCATGCATGCTTTGCAGATTTCAGCCTGGCTAGCCTTAGTCTCAGTGTGGCTGTGCATCCCCTCTAGCAAAGGACCAGTGCCACTTTGTTAAATATGCACACCCCATCCACTACTTTCAAGAGCAAGAGACATAGTTGACTTTCTGAACACAGAGAAGCAGACACAGAGAGATAAATAAAGTGAGGAGACAGAGGAAAAAGTCCTAAATGAAAGAACAAGATAAAACCACAGCAGGACCGTTAAGTGAAATGCATATAAGTAATATGTCTGATAGAGAATTTAAATTAATGATCATAAAGATACTCACTGGACTTGAGGAAAGAGTGGAGGACATTGGTGAGATCATTAATAAAGAGATGGAAAACACATAAAAAAGAACCAATTAAAGATGAAGAATACAATAAATGAAATTTTTTAAAGATTTTATTTATTTATTTGACAGAGAGAGACACAGCAAGAGAGGGAACACAAACAGGGAGAGTGGGAGAGGGATAAGCAGGCTTCCCGTAGAGCAAGGAGCCTGATGCGGGGCTCGATCCCAGGACCTTGGGATCATGACCTGAGCCGAAGGCTGATGCTTAAGGACTGAGCCACCCAGGCGCCCCAATAAATGAAATTAAAAGTACACCAGATGTAATAAATTGAAGACTACAGGAGGCAGAAGACCAAATTCATGATCTAGAGGACAGAGTAATGGAGGGGAGAGAAAAAGTATGCAAAATGAGAATAGACTTGGGGAACTCAGTGACTTCATCAAGCATAATAACATTTGCATTATAGGGATCCCAGAAGAAAAGAGAGAAACGGGGGCACAAAATGTATTTGAAGAAATAATATCTGAAAACTTCCATAATCTGGAGAAGGAAACAGATATCCAGATCCAGTAGGCACAGAGATCCCCCAACAAAATCATCCCAAGGAGTTCTGCACCAAGACACATAGTAATTAAAATAGCAAAAAGCAGTGAGAATTTTAATAGCAATAAGAGAAAAGGAGACAACTACATACAAGGGGAACCCCATAAGGCTATCAGTGGATTTTTCAGCAGAAACTTTACAGACCAGAAGACAGTGGCATGATATATTCAAAGTGCTGAAAGGGAAAAAAAAAAATTACAACCAAGAATACTCTATCCAGAAAGGTCATTTTTCAGAATAGAAGGAGAGATAGAGTTTCACAGAAAAACAAAAGCTAAAGGAGTTCATGAACATTAAATCAGCCCTAAAAGAAATGTTAAAGGGCACTCTTTAAGTGGAAATGAAAAGCCATAAGTAAGAGTAAGAAAAGTAAGAAACACAAAAGCATTAAAAACAAACTACTAAACAAACAAAACAACTATATCTGTAAAAACTAGTCAAGGGACTCACAAAATAAAAGGATGTAAAGTATGACACCATATACCTAAAATGTTGGGGGGAGAGTAAAGAATGGGTTCAAATTTAACAACCATAACTTTAATATAGCCTGCCATATGCAGAAGATGTTATATACAAACCTAATGGTAACAAATCAAAAACCAGTGATCGATATGCAAAAAATGAAGGGGGGGCGCCTGGGTGGCTCGGTCATTAAGTGTCTGCTTTTGGCTCGGGTCATGATCCCAGGGTCCTGGGATCGAGTCCCACATTGGGCTCCTTGCTCAGCAGGGAACCTGCTTCTCCCTCTGCCGCTCCCTGCCACTCTGCCTACTTGTGATTCCTCTCTCTCTCTCTCTGTGTATCAAATAAATAAATAAAATCTTTAAAAAAAAAAAAATGAAGGGGAAGGAAGCCAAGTATATCACTAAAGAAAGCCAACCTATGGTGAGAGAAGAGAGCCAGAGAAGAAAGGAACAGAGAAAATCTACAAAACAACCATGAAACAAGTAACAAAATGGAAATAAATACATACCTATCAATAATTACTTTGAATGTAAATGGACTAAATGCTCTAATCAAAAGACATAGGGTGATGGAATGGATTTAAAAAGAAGACCCATCTTGGGGCATCTGGGTAGCTCAGCCTGTTAAGTGTCTGCATTCGGCTGGGGTCATGATCTCAGGGTCCTGAGATTGAGCCCCACATCAGGCTCCCTGCTCAGCAGGAAGTCTGCTTCTCCCTCTTCCTCTGTGCTCTCTTTCTCGCCCTTGCTCTCTCTCAAGTAAATAAATAAAATCTTAAAAAAATAGAAGATCCATCTGTATGCTGCCTATGAGAGATTCATTTCAGACCTAAAGATACATGCAGATTGAAAGTGAGTGGGTGGAGAAACATTTATCATGAAAATGGATGTGAAAAGAAATCCAGGGTGGTAATACTTATATCAGACAAAATACACTTTAAAACAAAGACTTTGGGGTACCTGGGTGGCTCAGTCAGTTAAACATCTGCCTTCGGCTCAGGTTGTGATCCCTGGGTCCTGGGATTGAGCCCCACATTGGGCTCTCCACTCAGCAGAGAGTTTACTTCTCCCTCTCCCTTTGATCCTCCCCTCTGCTTGTGCTTTTGCTCTCTCTCTCTCTCTCTCACAAATGAATAAATTTTTAAAAATTTAAAAAAAAATTAAAAAAAAAAACCCAAGTCTCTAAGCAGATGCAAAGAAGGACACTATATAATCATTAAAGGGACAACGAAAGAAGACATAACAATTGTAAGTATTTTTGCACCTAACACAGGAGCACCCAAATATAGTAAACAGTTAATAACAGATATAAAGAACTAATTGATAATGATACAGTAATAATAACAGACTTGAACACCTCTTTTACATCAAAGGACAGATCATCTAAATAGAAAATCAACAAGGATCAGTGGCTTTGAATGACACACTGCACCAGATGGATTTAACAGGCATATTCAGAAAATTCCATCCTAAAAAGCAGAATACACATTCTTTTCAAGTGCACATGAAACATTGTCCAGGATAGATCGCATATGAGGCCACAAAACAAGTCTTAACAAATTCAAAAATTGAAGTAATACCAAGCATCTTTTCTGACCATGACACTACGAAACTAGAAGTCAAGTATAAGAAAAAAATCTGGAAAGACCACAAATCCATGGAGGTTAAATAACATGCTACTGAAGGATGAATGGGTCAACCAGGAAATCAAAGCAGAAGTCAAAAATTGCATGGAGAGAAATGAAAATGTAAAGACAATAGTCCAAAATCTTTGGGATGCACCAAAAGTGGTTCTAAGAGGGAAGTTTATAACAATACAGGCCTACCTCAAGAAGCAAGAAAAATCTCAAATAAATAACTTGACCTTATACCTAAAGGAGCTAGAAAAAAAAGAGCAAACAAACCAAAAACCAGCAGAAGGCAGAAAATAATAAAGAAGAGAGCAGAAATAAATGATATAGAAACTAAAAAACAAACAAAAAACAGATCAATGAAACTAGATGCTGGTTCTCTGAAAAGATCAACAATTTTTTTAAATTTTATTATGTTATGTTAGTCACCATACAATACATCATTAGTTTTTGATGTAGAGATACACAATTCATTGTTTTCATATAATACCCAGTGCTCCATGCAGTATGTGCCCTCCTTAATACCCATCACTGGGCTAATGCATCCTCCCACCCCCTTCCCCTCTAAAACCCTGTTTGTTTCTCAGAGTCCATAGTCTCTCATGGTTCATCTCTCCCTCTGATTCTCCCCCTTCATTTTTCCCTTCCTTCTCCTAATGTTCTTCATGCTATTCCTTATGTTCCACAAATAAGTGAAACCATATGATAATTGACTTTCTCTGCTTGACTTATTTCACTTAGCATAATCTCCTCCAGTCCCATCCATGTTGATGTAAAAGTTGGGTATTCATCCTTTCTGATGGCTGAGTCATATTCCATTGTATATATGGACCACTTCTTCTTTATCCATTCATCTGTTGAAGGGCATCTCGGCTCTTTCCACAGTTTGGCTATCAACAAAACTGATAAACCTCTAGCCAGACTCATCAAAAAGAGAGAGGAAAAAAGAAAGAGAAAGAGAGAGGGAAAGAGAGAGGACTCAAATACTCAAAATCAGAAACAAAAGAGAAGAAATAACCAACATCACAGAAATACAAAGGATTGTAAGGGAATTTTTTGAAAAGTTATATGCCAACAAACTAGACAACCTAGAAGAAATGGATAAATTCCTAGAAACATATAACCTACCAAACCTGAAAAAGGAATAAATAGAAAATTTGAACAGACCAGTTGTCAACAATGAAATTGAATCAGTAATCAAAAAACTCCCAACAAACAAAAGCCAGGACCAGATGACTTCACAGGTGAATTCTATCAAACATTTAAAGAAAAGTTAATACTTATTCTTCTCAAACTTTTTTGAAAAAGTAAAAAGTTTTTTGAAGAAGTAAAAGTTTTACTCTTTGCAGATGACATGATACAATGTGTGGAAACCCTAAAGACTCCACCAAAAAAACTACTAGAACTGATAAGTGAATTCAGTATGATTGCAGGATACAAAATGAATGTACAGAAATTCATTGCATTTCTATATACTAATAATAAAGCAGCAGAAAGTGAATTGAGAAAACAATCCCATATACAATTGCACTAAAAATAATAAAATACCTAGGAATAAACCTAATCAAAGAAGTGAAAGAACTTTACTCTGAAAATTATAAAACCCTGATGAAAGAAATTGAAGATGACACCAAGAAATAGAAAGACATTCCATGCTCATGGATTGGAAGAGCAAATATTGTTAAAATGTCTCTACTACCCAGTGCAATCTACAGATTTAATGGAATCCCTATCAAAATACCAACAGCATTTTTTTTTCACAGAGCTAGAAAAAACAATCCTAAAATTGTGTGAAACCACAAAATCCCCAAATAGCCAAAGCAATCTTGAAAAAGAAAAACAAAACTAGAGCTATCACAATTCCAGACTTTAGTTATATTACAAGGCTGTGGTAATCAAAACAATATGGTTCTTTAATGGGGGGCAATGAGAGTGGAGAGTGTGCCATAAGGGCCTTGGGCACACTGTGAGAGTACATGGTGGTGGGGTACTGTCTGCCAACCCCAAATGCCATAATCCACCCCTCTATCACAGGCAAATCTTTGCACCTAATCATGATGTCACCAAGTCCTGCTTCTGGTACTTTATGTCTCAGTTGAAGAAGATGAGAAGATGAAAAAGTCTTCAGGGGAAATTGTCTGTGGACAGGTGTTTGAGAAATCCCCCCTGCAGGTAAAGAACTTTGGTATCTGGCTGTGCTATGACTCCCAGAGTGGCACCCACAACATGTGCTGGGAGTACCAGGACCTGACCACTACACATGCTGTCACCCAGTGTTACTGAGACACGGGTGCCCAGCACTGTGCATGGGCCCACTCGATCCAGATCATGAAGGTGGATGAGATTGCAGCCAGCAAGTGCTGCTAACTGGCAGTCAAGCAGTTCCATGACTCCCAGATCAAGGTCCCACTGCCCCCACCGAGTCCTATGTCACCAGTACAAGCCATGCTTCACCACCAAGAGGCCCAACACTATATTTTAGATGCAGAGCCTCCCTGTCCCCAGGTCTGCCCAAATAAACTCCTTGGGAAAACAAAACAAAACAAAAACCAGTATGGTACTGGCACAAAAATAGACACAGATCAATAGAACAGAATAGAAAGCCTAGAAATAAACCCACAGTTATATGGTGAATTAATCTTTGCCAAAGAAGGCAAGAATATGCAATGGGGAAAAGAGAGTCTTTTCAATAAATGGTGCAGGGGAAACTGGACAGCTACATGCAAAAGAATAAAACTGGACCACTTTCTTCAGTCATACACAAAAATAAACTCAAAATAGGTTAAGAAACTAAATATTAGACCTGAGACCATAAAAAAAAATCTTGAAAAAGAGCACAGGCAGCAGTTATTTCTCTGACATTGACCATAACAATATCTTCTAAATATGTCTCCTGATGAAAGGGAAACAAAAACAAAAATAAACTATTGGGACTACATCAAAATAAAAAGCTTCTGCACCACAAAGGAAATAACCAACAAAACTAAAAGGCAATCTACAGAATGGGAGAAAATATTCACAAATGACATATCTGATAAAGGGTTAGTGTCCAAAATATAAAAAGAACTTCTACAACTCAACACCAAAAAAACTCCAAATAATACATTAAAAAATGGGCAGAAGATGTGAATAGACATTTCTCCAAAGAAAGCATACAGATGGCCAACAGACACATGAAAAGAAGCTCAATATCACTCATCAGCAGGGAAATGCAAATCAAAACCACAATGAGATATCAGAATGTCAGAATGGCTAAAATTAACAACAGAGGAATGGCTAAAATTAACAGCAGAGGAAACAACAGGTTTTGGCAAGGATGCAGAGAAAGGGGAACCCTCTTACTCTGTTGCTGGGAATGCAAACTGGTGCAGCCACTGTGGCAAATAGTATGGAGGTTCCTCAAAAAATTCAAAACAGAACTACCCTATGATCCAGTAACCACACTGCCAGGTGTATGTATACTCAAAGACTACAAAAACACTAATCCAAAAAATGTATGCACCCATATGTTTATTGTAGCATTATTTACAGTAGCCAAATTATGGAAGCTGCCTGTGTCCACTAACAGATTAATGGATAAAAAAGATGTGGTATTCAGTGGCAAAAAATAATGAAATCTTGTCATTTGCAACAGCATGCATGGATCTAGAGAGTATAATACTAAGTGAAATAAGCCAGTCAGAGAAAGTAAAATTCCATACGATTTTATGAATATGTGGAATTTAAGAAACAAAACAAAGGAACAAAGGGAAAAAAAGAGAGAGACAAACCAAAAAACAGATTTTTACCTATAAAGAAGAAACAGATGGTTACCGGGGGGGGGGGGGAGGGGGATGGGTGGTATAGGTGAAGGTGATTGAGAGTACACTTAGCTTGATGAGCACCAAGTAATGTATGGGATTGTTGAATCACTATATTGTACACTTGAAACTAATTCATACTGTATATTATCTATTCTGGTATAATATAGTATAATATAATACAATACAATATAATATAATATAATATAAAATATAATATGAAATATAATATAAAATATAATAAATAAAATAAAATAGGGACGCCTGGGTGGCTCAGTCAGTTAAGCATCTGCCTTCCGCTCAGGTCATGATCCCAGAGTCCTGGGATCGAGTACCCCATCGGGCTCCTTGCTCAGTGGGGAGCCTGCTTCTCCCTCTGCCTGCCACTCCCTCTGCTTGTGCTCTCTCTCTCTTTCTCTCTCTGATAAATAAATAAAATCTTTAAATAAAATAAACTATGAAATTTTAGAGAGACTTATAAAGTAAGTTGTAATTCAGAAAAAAATGTGTGCATATTGAATATCTGTTATTTTAGGATATATTGATGAGAATATAAATGGTTATTTTACTCAAATGGCTCATAAACCAGAAGAGGAGACAGAGATATAGGCAGCAAATGTAGAGTTGACAAGTAATTACTAGAAAGCAGAATCTGAACAGTAACAGAATACAAATCCAGACACTATGTAGTGTGAGGCAAGAGAACAAAGAAATTAACTCCAAGGGGGAAGACTTCAAAGAGGGTATATTTTTGGAACCAATCTTTGATAGATGGGTATGACCTTGACACTCAGAGATTGAGCAGAGAAGGATATTCCAGGGAGAGGGAACAGCATGAACAAAAGCAAAGAGCCAAACAAGTACTAGCCAAAGTGCCTGAAGCAAAGAAGATGATCAGAATACAGGCTGAAGAGGTAGGTTGAAATGAAGGACATTTTGAATAGCATGATGAGGAATTTAGATATTATTCAAAAGGAAATTGATAGTTTTAGATAAAGTGAATGGCATGATTAATTTTGAAGTTTAGAAAGATTACTCTGATAGAAGTATAATGATTTAGAACAAATAGAAACTGGAGACAAAGGGAGATATTATGATAGACCCCAAGCATGAAAGAAGGGCATGATTAGGGCAAAAAAGATAAATAGAGAAAAGAGATGCAAAAAATGTTATGCAGTTGAAATCAATAGAGGGATGTAATCAGAGATCAATACCAACACATCTAACATAGGAAATAGCAACATAGAGAATGCAGGGGAAGGAAATAGATTAGATGCTAAACCATTGTGGGTCAACTTAATGTAATGGAAGTTAACGGATTACATGAAGGCTCAGGTGGGAACAAAGGATCATTAAATATCAGTGCACATAGGGGCGCCTGGGTGGTGCAGTCGGTTAAGCATCTGACTCTTGGTTTCGGCTCAGGTCCTGATCTCAGGGTCATGGGACTGAGCCCTGCGTTGGGCTCCTTGCTCAGCACAGAGTCTGCTTAAGACTCTCTCCTTCTGCCCCTCCCCTCCCGCTTTCTTAAATCAGTCAGTCAACCAATCAATCAATCATCAATCTTTTAAAAAGTATCAGTGCACATAATTCCAAGACAAACTCCTAATCCAGGACTGGTGAATTAGTGGTATTCCCTGCATAGATTTAAAAAATGACTAATAACCTACAACATTACTTAGACTAATAGATTTACATTTTGGGGACAATTTTGCTTGAAAAATATCAGTGAATTACTGAGAAAATACATGAAAAATATTTTCATATAAACTGAAACATTTAGAACTTACTCAGATAAGTGAAGTGCAAATCATCCTGGGCTCTGTATGTCCAAAAATTTACTGGTGGGCATGGCTGGGAAATTTTGCCAAGGAATCAGAAATTTGGCAGTAAGTTCCCCATATACTTAAGTGGGTTCTTTTTTGCTTTTCAAGTGTGAGTCATCTCAAGTGTAAAATTAGAAAAAAGAATGTTTTCAAAAGCCAAATGCTTGATTTTTGCTACATACCAAGAAGTGGGAAATTTTTAGCAATAATGCACATATTTCCAGGCATGGCTGCTATTTGAACAAAATTCTGAGGGGTATATGGAGGACTACCAGGCAGAATGAAGGACTGGGGCCCTTTGGATAGAGGTGAAAGCATGTGCAAATGCAGTAGGTGTTTATAATTACATTACAATCATAGTATTAGTTGCTGGGGCACTTCTGTGGCTTATTCCCTGGTTATTAAAATTGTGCAATTAGAATTCATTCTTGCAGACTATGGTGTCAAGACAAAAGTAAATGTAACTGTAGCACCCATAGCTGCAGGGAATTATAGTTCTAACTGCAGTGAAAATATGTCTTTTTTTGGGGGGGAGGGGAAAACCCTGTGGATATGTTTAGAAGGCAGGAAAAAAAGAGCCATGTGCCTATTTCAATATTTACCTTGCCATAGTCAGTCTGATGACAATTGACATTGGAAAGGGTGACATTTCTCTTGTAGACAAGAGTGATTTTCAGTAAAAAATGACCATGAATTTTTATGTTTCTAATGCATGCCTCCTCAATCATGGGGACTGGAAGGGAAAAGCCTGCATTATTAGGTAATTAATGTTTATTAAAAAAAAAAAAAACTATTGCAAAATCTCAGTGCTCCATGCAAAAGCAGGTGTTCCTGGATAAACTTCTCTTGCACAACTCAACCCCAAGCAGTGACTGTGACTCAGAGATCCTCCTATTTAGTGGTTCTGCCATCCCAGAGGGCCTCCTCAGAATACTGTCCACATTCCATTGGCCAGAGCTAGTTACATACCACTACCTATGTAAAAGAGAGCAGGACATGTAGTATTTTTGTATGTATAGGAGGACAAGGAAATGATGTAGAAACTGGATTCCCAGCACATCACAACAGGACACAGTTTACATAAAATTTAATTATGTCCACAGGAGAAGGCACAAAGTATTCTTGATTAAAGATGAATACTCCAATATAACTATTACATGGATTGTTTTGTGGATTTAGGATTGCACTATTTTCACAAAGAAAGAAAAAATCCATCAGCGAATCTCCCTGTCAGATACTTCAGCCTGTGTAATGGTGGGGTCAAACGAGGACACTGGGCCAGGAGTTTAGATACTTATTACTGTCTTAACTCTATCATTAACTAATTATGTGACCTTTGGTATTGTCCATAACTTTCAGTCTATTCCATCTAGAGAATGAAACTACTAATTCTGGACTTTGTATTTCCCAATTTTTTCAAGATCCCTTTGATAGACCTAAAAGTAAAAGTAGCACAATGCACATACTATATTATCCCCATCTGCCAAGTGAGAATATCTCCTATGCCTTTCTTATTTTCCAACAACTGATTTCTCTCTAATTTCCCTCTTATCACACAAGAGTAGTTGTTGAATAGAATATGATTGGCTGACAAAGAAGGTTTTATGATAATTTCCATCTGTGTATTTTTTTGTTTACCCCAGGGTGGACAAATGGACTCTTTATAGAAGAAATATATGTATCTCACACACCATGTCTACTGAGAGGTGTTGAGGATAATCAATAAAATAAGAAACAAAATAAATTTTGTTTTAACAATCCCTAGATGAATCTGTAGTTCTTTTTAGATAAAAATAAAGTTTTTAATATTGGAAAAAAGACAATTGGATCTAAAAGCAGAATAAAAATGGACTCTCTCCCCTAATTCCTCTCCTTCTTCCAGTTTATTTTCAGTTCCACTTTTATGCAAATATCTTCATGAAGCAGGGTAGCAGAATTTCATATTAGCTTATTCCAAATACAAAATAGGTTGATAAAGAGTTGTTAAATAAAAGAAATTAAGGTAGCTTCTGAATAGGATTGATGATGGAAGTCAAATTAATACTTGGCCTTTTGAGATGGGGTCCTTTTTTATTTATTCTAAATATTTCAAATGCATTTTGTACCAGGAATTTTTCATCTGATCCTAAGACTTTGAGATAAGACAACTTTCTCTAAGGTAAACATACATTTTAAAACCCCAGAGAGGCCAGGCCATTGAATAATAATGGTCTTCTCAGGAATATCAATGCAAGACAAGCATGGTAAGCTTAGTAAAATTATCAGTATTTCTTTCCATCAACTCAATTAATTTTGAAAATACAGTTCTTAAGCATAAATTACCAGTTAACAATTATACTAACATTATTACAAATCAATATTAAATCTGCCAATTATTGCTACTTCATTGATTTGAGTGAGTGGTATATTTTACTGAGGATAAAGATAGAGTCTCTCAAACGACCTGATAATTCAACCTAATTCAATATTTATTTATTGAAAATCTGCTGAGTGTGTGCCAATACACAAAGATGCTAGAGAAGTACACAAGTATACAAGAAATATACAAGAAGTAAAACCTTGTACCTATCTCTAAGTTAACATGATTTAGGAGACAAAATGCACCTTTAGATAAGAATGTTCAAATAAAACTATAAAATAATAAGTAAATACATGCTTCCAGAAACAATGGTAGATTATTTCAAAGGTGAGAGATCATTGTACCTTAAAGAGATGGTGAAGCTTCAGAGATGTTGATAGATTGTTGGGGTTTTTCTTAGGGACAAGATCCTAGACAGGGGGAGAATGGCATGAGAAAAGGTATAGAAGTTATAATGTGTAGAAAAAATAAGGATTTTGACTAGAAGTATGAATTCTTATATGGTAGACAGACTAATACGTAGATAGAACAAGTGAGCTAGAATATAGCTGCTGGTCTGAATGTTTGTATCCCTTCAAAATTCATGTTTAACTCCTCCTAATGCCTGATGTGATGGTATTAGTATACTGGACCTTTGTAAGGTGTTTAAACCATAAAAGTGGAACCCTCACAAATTGGAGATTAGTGCTTTATAAAAGAGGTTCCAAGAGATCCCTGTGAGGACACAGAGAGAAGGCACTGGCTATGAAACAGGAAGAGGACCCTCACCAGAGAATGAGACCATACTGGCAACTTGATCTTAGACTTCCAGCCTCCAGAACTTTGAAAAATAAATTTCTGTTGTTTATAAGCTACCCAGTCTGTGGTGTTTTGTTATACCAGCCCAAACAGACTAAGGCAACAAGTTAACTTTGAAAGCCAGGCTGAGGTTTCAACTTAATTCTATAGGGAATTGTAAGATGTTTGCACAGGGAAACTACATCATGAAAGTGATGTCTGGGGAAGCCATATAAAATCAAATCCTGCTATATACATACACCTTTAACTAATGCAACAGGTTGAAACCCCACTCCCTTCATCATATTATTCTATTTTCCATTTTATAATTCTTGCATATTTTGACTGGTGCTGACTAGGGACCTAAGTAAAAGTAGTAACTGTGGTGGTTAAGAGACTGCCTCTTCAAGCAAAATTATTGGCTTTTCATTCTGGCTCCAACAATTATTAGCAGAGTGATTTTAGCCAAATTCTTAATCTCACTGTGCCTCAATTTCTGTGTTTGTATAGTGGAGATAATATAATATTTCATAGGATGGTTATGTAGATTAGAATTCCAAACTATTAAGAAAAATTCTTAGGGTTTTATGATGCTTGGCATATAGTAAGCACTTTATAAAGGTTAACTATTATGTTTATTATTGAAGTCCCTTTGCCAAGAGTGCATGTGGCTGTTGGTTTACAAAGTAGTTTAAACCATGTAGTTAAAAATTCACTTTTTCAGATGAAAGCAATATATTGAGAGAAATCCTAAGTATTACACCAAAGATGATGATACGTATTATAAATGTCAACCTGAAAATATACAGCAGATGTTTCACTAAACTAAAATAAACGCAAGGAATATAGTCAATAAATAAATAAATGAAATATGAAAAAAAATAATGTAGTAATAGACCAGAAGTAAAGAGGTGATGCAGAGAACTAAGGCTTCTGTCTGCCAAACTTTGAGAATCTTCTGCTTAGATGTCCCTATAGTGTCTGCTCTCTGCATATACTGTTAAAGCTCTAATTGGCTTGCTTATTTATTATTTATTTATTTATTTTGTTCTGGATCTTTTTTATTTTCTAAAATTCATCAAGACACTTCTTTTGCTAAAAACTTTGCTGAAAATATTACTTTTTAAAATTTAAATTCAATTAGCCAAGGTATAGTACATCACTAGTTTTTGATACAGTGTTCAGTGATTCATTAGTTCAGTATAACACCCAGTGCTCATCATATCACATGCCCTCTTTAATGCCCATCACCCAGTTACCCCATTCCCCCACCCACCTTCTTTTTCACAACCTTCAGTTTGTTTCCTGGAGCCCAGAGTCTCATGGTTTGTCTCCCTCACTGATTTCTTCCCATTCAGTTTCCACCCCGCCCCTATTGTCCTCTGAACTATTCCTTATGTTCTACATATGAGTGAAACTATATGATAATTGTTTTTCTTTGATTAACTTATTTCACTTACCATAATCCCTCCAGTTCCATCCATGTTGATGTAAATGGTAGATATTCATCCTTTCTGATGGCTGAGTAATATTCCATTGTATATATGGACCACATCTTCTTTATCTATTCATCTGTGGAAGGAGATCTCGGCTCTTTCCAGTTTGGTTATTGTGTACATTGTTGCTATGAACATTGGGGTGCAGGTGCCCTTTTGGATCATTACATTTGTATCTTTGGGGTAAATACCCAGTAGTGCAATTGCTGGGTTGTAGGGTAGCTCTATTTTTAACGTCTTGAAGAACCTCCATACTGTTTTCCAGAGTTGCTGTACCAGCTTGCATTCCCACCAACAGTGTAAGAGGGTTCCCTATTCTCTACATCCTCACCAACATTTCTTGTTCCCTGTCTTGTTAATTTTGGCCATTCTGACTGGTGTGAGGTGGTATCTCATTGTGGTTTTGATTTGTATTTTCCTGATGGCAAGTGATGTGGAGCATTTTTTCATGTGTCTGTTGGCCATTTGTACGTCTTCTTTGGAGAAGAGTCTGTTCATGTCTTCTGTCCATTTCTTGACTGGATTATTTATTTTTTTGGGTGCTCTGATTGGCTTTACTGAGAAAATCTAATTCCTTATGTAATTCCACAGCAGTGAATTATGTTGCCTGTCTGAGCATCTGAGACAAGATGACACATAACAGAATAGACTTGTGCACATGTTAATTATTGGTGAGGAAGAAACTATCACTTGGCATGGGCATAGGGCAAGTAACAGTAACACTCTATATTTTATTAGGGACAAGATAAAGAAGAGGATGAAGTGATCCTGGGTTTCCAGAATGCTTCATTCTGTTTCAGCTACAGGGACCTGATTTGGGGAACATGGATTATAAGGGGTTTGTGTGTGTGCTTGGGCATGTATGTGTACCTGTATGTGTTTTTCATTTTGACAGCTAGAAACTATTCTTAGTGCTGAACTACATACTCACACAACCAGCGAACTTAAACTATGCCTCTAGTAATCAAAGATTTTTGTTGTTACTTCCATGGAAACACTTGAAATAGTTTTTCATTTATGTGTATTTAGATTGAAGTCAACTTCATCATTTTAATCATGTGTTCATTGGTCTTTTAAGAGGTGAATGTGTGTGTACAGAAGTCTTAGAAAGAGAGAAAAATAGGTCATTGCTATTCAGTAACTAGCACTGGAAGTAAATATATTACTCTGACTTTATCTGTAATGTCTACTGTTCTACACACAGTAATGAATATATTAGTCTGACTTCATCTGTAATGTCTACTTCTATTTTACACACAGTAATGATATATAAGCCCTTAGCTTTGAGCCCCATTACAGAGAGCTCATTATCATGTGCATTTTTATATATTTGTGTCAAATCATAACCCCTATATTTGAATGTAGTATACACTCTCAATAAATCAGAAGGGGAATAACAAGAATTCTCAACTAGCTGAAATTGTTCCCTTTTGTATCATTCGAGTTTTTGTCAGAAAGGAGATATATATATAGATAGATAGATAGATATAGATAGATATAGATATAGATATAGATATAGATATAGATAGATATATATATATCTTATGTAAAAGGATGTTTACCTTTATGCAATTGTGGAAGCTAATTAAACAGTCTGTATACACATGATGCTTCCACGTCAGGTGCTGGAGCCTGAGGTCAGCAAGGGAGGGAATACAGAAGTGTAAAAACAAACTGGAAACTGCAAGAATTGACTGAATCTCACAAGCATGCACTGACACCTGCATCACTTTGAGGCTTTCAATTTTGATATTTTTTTCTTTTTTCAAGTTTTTATATACAATGGAATATTACTCAGCCATCAGAAAAGATGAATACCTACCATTTGTATCGATATGGAAGGAACTGGAGGGGATTATGCTAAGTGAAGTAAGTCAAGCAAAGAAAGACAATTATCATATGGTTTCACTCATACGTGGAACATAAGGAATAGTGTGGAGGACCACAGGGGAAGGGAGGGGAAGCTGAATGGGAAGAAATCAGAGAGGAAAACAAACCATGAGAGACTCTGGACTCCAGGAAACAAACTGAAGGTTACAGAGGGGAGGGGGGTGGGAGGATGGGGTAACTGGGTGATGGGTATTAAAGAGGGCACGTGTTGTGATGAGCACTGGGTGTTATATGCAACTAATGAATCGTTGAACACTACATCAAAAACTAGTGATGTACTTAACATAATAAAAAAATGTTTCCATAAAAAATTTAAAAATTTCCAGTTAGTTAACATACAGTGTAATATTAGTTTCAGGTATAAAATTTAGTAATTCATCACTTACATACAACACCCAATGCTCTTCACAAGCACCCTCTTAAATACCCATCACCTATTTAACCATGAAGAAGCTGATATTCCTCATCACAGAGCTAAACACACATCTGGTCTAGGAGTCAGAGAATCTGACCGATGGAGGAGATCCCATGGAAACTGAAGGGGCTTCTGTCCCATGCCAACAAGAGTCAACAGATAAGAAACAACAAACATGGAGTGCAACAGCACTGAATGTCCTAAATTGATCTCCTGAGCCTTCAAATCCTGTGTGAAATATTTTTTTGTGTGTTCCAAATACCCCTTGAACTGCAGACAAAAGAGTTCTGAAAGACATAGTTCTAGCCTAGCTAAATTGACACAATACAAATCCACCATACCTGCAGTTCACAGGAAAAAAACAAGGTAAATAATGTGAAAACAAGTTGATATAGTTACAGTTAGTTTTGTCTTTGGGTCCACATATATTTAGACCAGTATACATTCGGCACTATTTCTTAGAACTTCCTTATCTCCAGTTCTGGAGAGTTTTAAGATCAGAGGGTGTTTGTGTCACAAATGATGTGAAATGTCAGTCATCTACTATAAACACTCTTGATGCTTCAGTGTTCACCACAATGCAATGCTACATCATCACCCACCCCTGGCATAGCACATTCACTACAAGGAAGCTCACTATCTCTTTTTTGAACTAATACAATAGTTTGAAAATTCTTCTTGACTTTGAGTATATATTTGTCACTTCTCATCTTTCACTAGTCAACCCTGTTTAGCCCTCTGAAGTCTCAAAAATCAACATTTTTCTTTCTCTTTTTATTTATTTAATTTTATTTTTTAAAAGATTTATTTATTTATGTTAGAGAGAGGGAGGGGGAGGGGGAGAGGGAAAGAGAATCTTAAGCAAACTGTGCACAGGGCTAGATCTCACAAACCTGAGATCACCACCCTGAGATCATGACCTGAGCTGAAACCAAGAGTCAGATGCTTAACCCACTGCACCACCCAGGGGCCCCACTTTTTGAGTAATTTAAAGCAGTTTTTAAGAGTCTCTTATGGTTTGCCTCCCTCTCTCTTTTTTTTCCCCTTCTCCTGTGTTCATTTGTTTTGTGATGAGCACCGGGTGTAAGTGATGAATCCCTAAATTCTAGTTTTGAAACCAAAATTACATTATATCTTAGCTAACTAGAATTTAAATAAAAACTTGAAAAAAATTAAAAGTATATAAAGAGCATTTAGCCATAAATCAAAAAAATAAACAAATGAAAATATATTTTCTCTCAAAAAATTAAATATAACAATTTTTAGGACTCTCCAAAACTCCTCTATTCTAAGCATCCACAATTCTTTGAAATATTTTTTTTATGTTTGTGAAACATGTCTTTTATTTTATTGCTTTCCCCAAATTTAATTCTATCACACAAATATTTTGAAAAGCTTTTGTTGATTTTTCAACATGCCTTTGCAGTTCTTTTTTTTTTAATTTTATTATGTTATGTTAATCACCATAGATTACATCATTAGTTTTTGGTGTAGTGTTCCATGATTCATTGTTTGTGTGTAACACCCAGTGCTCCATTCAATACATGACCTCTTTAATACCCATCACCAGGCTAACCCATCCCCCCCCTCTAGAACCCTCAGTTTGTTTCTCAGAGTCCATAGTCTCTCATGGTTCATCTCCCCCTCCGATTTCCCCACCTTCATTTTACCCTTCCTACTATCTTCTTTTTTTTAACATATAAAGTATTATTTGTTTCAGATATTTTTATAACACTTTGTGCAGAACAGGTGCTCATTATAGGGTCAGGTTCTCTCAGATTTTCTCTGCTTTCATAATTCTCTCTTTATCACTGTGTCCTTTGAGGTTCTAGTCCCTAAGACATCCCTGATAGAAGTAGAAATATATCAGTTGTTTGGCTTTCTATTTCCCAATTTAATGGGGCTCATACTGAAGCATTTTTATAGTCTTGGGATCACTTTAGAGAGGAAGGCAATGTGATACAATAAAAAGAATGCAGGTGATGTGCGATAGTAACTAGACAACAGAAATAAGAAATCTATCTTAGAAAGAATGCTCAAAAAAGGAAATGAAAAATACTCAAAGAAGGTCACTCAAAAAAGATGATAATTGAGTGAGACCTGAAGAATGGAAAGGAACAGTCTAGGAGAAAGTAGCATGAGCTAGAGAGGTCAATAGGGACCAGACAATGCATGGCCTTTAAGGTTGTGTAAAACACTAAAAATAATCAATTGATCTTTGACAAAGGGGCAAGAGAAATGCAAGGGAGCAAAGATAGTCTTTTTGACAAATGGTGCTGGCACAACTAGATGTCCACATGCAAAAAATGAATCCAGATAAAGACCTGACACCCATCAGGGAGGTGCCTGTGTGGCACAGTCTGTTAAGTCTGATTCTTAGTTTCAGCTCAGGTCATGATCTTAGGGTCTTAAGATGGAGCCCAGCATCAGGCTCCATGCTCAGCATGGAGTCTTCTTGGGATTCTTCCTCTCCCCCTGTCCTCCCCCTAACCTAAAATAAATAGATAAAACACAAATATAAAACTCCTAGAAGATAATGAGAAAACCTAGATGACCTTGAGTTTGATGATGACTTTGTAGATACAACACCAGAGGAATGATCCATGAAAGAAGTAACTGATAAGCTGGACTTCATTAAAATTAAAAACTTCTGCTCTGCAAAAGATATCAAGAGTATAAGAAAACAAGTCACAAACTAGAAGCAAATATTTGCAAAAGACACATCTGATAAAGAAATGTTATCCAAAATATATAAAGAACTCTTAAAACTTAACAATAAGAAAATAAACAAACTTATTAAAAATGGGCCAAAGACCTTAACAGATACTTCACCAAAAAAGTTATACCAATGGTAAATAAAGATAAGAAAAGATGCTCCACATCGCGTATCATCAAGAAAATGAAAATTAAAACAATGAGATACCACTACATACCTATTTGTATGGCCAAAATCTGGAAAACTGACAACCTCAAATCCTGGTGATGATGTAGAGCAACAAGAACCCTCATTCATTGCTCATGGGAATGCAAAATGGTTTGGCTACTTTGGAAGAGAGTTTAGCAGTTTCTTACAAAATTGTACATACTTTTACCATACAGTCCAGCAGTCATGCTCCTTGGTATTTATCTAAAGGACTTGAAACATGTCCACATAAGAGCCAGCACATGAATGTATATAGCAGCTTTATTCGTTATTTTCAAAACTTGGAAGCAAAAAAGATATCCTTTAGTAGGTGAATGGATAAACAAACTTTGATACACAGATAATGGAATATTACTTAGTGCTTAAAAGAAATGAGCTATCAAGCCATGTAAAGACATGGAAGAAATGTAAATGCATATTGCTAAGTGAAAAAAGCTAATATGAAAAGTTTACATACTATATGATTTCAACGGTATGACATTTTGGACAATTCAAAACTATGGAGACAGTAAAAAGTTCAGTGAATGCCAGGGGTTGAGAGTGGCGGAAAGAATGAATCAGCAGCACACAGAGAATATTTTGGGCAGTGAAAATACTCTGTATGATACTATAATTATAGATATGTGTCATTATATATTTGTCCAAACCCATAGAACGTACAATACCAAGAGTGAACCATAATGTAAACTATGGACTTTGGGTGATTATGATGTGTGAACATAGGTTTATCAATTGTAACAAATACACCATTCTGGTGAGTGATGTTGATAATGGAGGAGTCTGTTCCTGTGCTGGGGCTGAGGGTAAGTGAGGAATCTCCTTACCTTTCGCTCAATTCTGCCATGCATCTAAAACTAATCTAAAAAGCTAATCATCCTTTATGTTGTATGTGGCTTATGTTCTGAAAATGTTGAATGAGCTGACAATTAAAATTTAGACTGAGATTCAGTTTTACTGAATAAAGAGGTGTCATCAACAAATTGTATCATTTTAGGAACTATTCTTAACTTTGTAACTCACTTTATTCATCTAAATAAAGGAAATAATACTTCTGTGTCGGTTAAGTTTACTTTGGGAAAATAAACCATGAAAAAGAACATTGCAATATTGTAAATGCTTTATGAAATAAAGCAAAATGGGAAAAATCACTCTGCAAATGGACAAGATTAACAGGAAATACCCCTATTTCTTTGTTTGTTGTCAATGGACTGATTTTGAGCAGTTGTGCCATTGTTTTCCTTTTGAATATTTCTCTTCACATTTTTATTCTTATAAAGCTAACTTTTCTACTTTGTGAATAAAGAATTTCTTTATGTGTCATAGATTGGGAGTAGTTTTTCCTTGTCTGATGTCCTAATGGCTCGGCTTTGATGGAAGCTTCTTGAGGCACTCTGTTCACTTTTGTAACATCAAGGATTCTTTCTAATGTGTTTTCTTGTGATGAATGGCAAGAACTTTATTTCATTTGGTGTGACAATGAATATAATAATAAAAATAATTATTTTTAGTATCATTTTTTTTCTATCACTGTAGCAATTACCATTCACTAGGTAATTGTGGTGTTCTCAGCCCCATATACACATTAATTAAATTAGGCCTCAATAATGACTTGAAAAGTCAGCATTTAAAAAGGCTTATCTTTATTTTTCCAGGTAAGGAAAGCAAGGCTCAGTAAAACTGTAACTCAGCTACAAAGCAAACGTGCTGAGATTCAAACACAGATCTGTCTGATAATGAAGTCTCTTCTCTTTTCAAACAATCATCTCAGGGCTTTTGAGGTATAAGCTGACACTCTAAACATTAATCCATACATCATAAAAATAAAATAGGTCTCGGGGCACCTAGGTGGCTCAGTTGTTAAGCTTCTGCCTTCGGCTCAGGTCATGATCCCAGGATCCTGGGATGGAGCCCCGCATTGGGCTCCCTGCTCTTCAGGAAGGCTGCTTCTCCCTTCTCCCACTCCCCCTGTTTGTGTTCCCTCTCTCACTGTGTCTCTCTCTGTCAAATAAATAAAATCTTAAAAAAAAAAAATAAAAATAAAATAAGTCTCATTAATTAATGATCATTTAAGAACACAAGGAGTGCATTCAGGAAATCCAACAGTTATGCATTTACATTTACTTCCAGCCTCTGTGCTAAAAGTTCTCAAAATACTCAAGTCCTGAAAACAGTACCAGGGTGTTCTATTGCTAATTAAATAGCAGTAACACTCTCCTAATCCACAGAAAAATTAAGTTAATTAATAGAATTCCCTTCATTTGAACATTTTCCCCATACGCCTTTCTTGAACTATCAGCATTTGCAATTCAGGTACATAATTAGCTTATTTTGATCTTTCTATATGTATTCTCATCCTTTGTCTTTAATCTGTGATGTATACTTTTTTAAATTTTTATTGAAATTCCAATTAACTACCATACACTGTAATATTAGTTTCAGGTGTACAATATAGTGATTCAACACTTTCATACAACACCCAGTGCTCATCACAAATACTCTCCTTAATAACCATCACCTGTTTAACCCACCACCCACCACCCGCCCTTCTGGTATCATCGGTTTGGTCTCTATAGTTAAGAGTCTATTTTTGGTGTCTCTCTCTCTCTCTCTGTCCCTTCCCATTGCTCTTTTTTTCTTAAATTCCACATATGAGTGAAATCATACGGTATGTGTCTTTCTCTGACTGACTTATTTCACTTATCGTAATACTCTCTGGCTCCATCCATGTTGTTGCAAATGTCAAGATTTCATTCTTTTTGATGGCTAATATTTAATTAAATATAGAATATTAATGGATGGAATGGAATACAGTGCAAGGAGAAGAGGAATGCAAAATTAAGTTTGGAGAAAGAGAATGGGTGTTATGGGCTTTAACCCCAAAACTGTGGGAAGTTACTCCTGGATTTTAAGCAAAAGAGTGATAGAATCAAATCTACCTTAAAAAAAAAAAGAACAGAATACAATATTCATATGATATATATATCACATCTTCTTTATCCATTTATCAATTGATGCACACTTGGGCTGTTTCCATAATTTGGCTATTGTAGTTAATGCTGCTATAAAAAGTAAACATCAGGGTGCATGTATCCCTTTGAATTAGTATTTTTATATTCTTTCGGTAAATACCTGGTAGTGGAATTGCTAGATCATAAGGTAGTTCTATTTTTAACTTCTTGAGCAACCTCCATACTGTTTTCAAGAGTGTCTGTACCATTTTTCATTCCCATCAACAGGGCAAGAGTGTTCACCTTTCTCCACATCTTCACCAACACCTCTTGTTTCTTGCATCGTTGATTTTAGTCATTCTGACAGGTGTGAGGTGATATCACATTGTATTTTGATTTGCATTCTCCTTTTTTTTAAATTATGTTGTTAGCCACTGTATATTACATCATTAGTTTTTGATGTAGTGTTCAGCAATTCATCAGTTGCATATAACACCCAGTGCTCATCACAACACGTGCCCTCCTTAATACCTATCACCCAGTTACCCTATTCCCCAGTTTGTTTCCCAGAGTCCATAGTCTCTCATGGTTCGTCTCCCTCTCTGATTTCTCCCCCTTCAGTTTTCCCTCCTTTCCCTGTGGTCCTCCACGTTATTCCTTATGTTCCACATATGACTGAAACCATATGATCATTGTCTTTCTTTGCTTGATTTATTTCACTTAGCATAATCCCCTCCAATTCCTTCTATATCGATGCAAATTGTGGGTATTCATCTTTTCTGATGGCTGAGTAATATTCCACTGTATATATGTACCTCATCTTCTTTATCCATTCATCTGTTAAAGGGCATCTCAGCTCCTTCTACAGTTTGGCTATTGTGGACATTGCTGCTATGAATATTGGCGTGCAGGTCTCTTCTTTTCACTACATCTGTAAATTGATTTGCATTTTCCTGATGATCAGTAATGTTGATCATCTTCTCATCTGTCTATTGGCCTCTGTATGTGTTCTTTGGAAAAATTATTCATGTCTTCTGTCCATTTGTAAACTGGATTATTCATTTTTGGGTGTTGGATTTTTTAAGGTCTTTCTTTTGGATATTAACCTTTCATCAGATATGTCATTTGTAAATATCTTCTGCCATTCCATAGGCCGCCTTTTAGTTTTGTTGATTATTTCTATCACTGTGCAGAAACTTTTTTATTTCAATGTAGTCCCAATAGTTTCTTTTTGCTTTTTGTTTCCTTTGCTTCATGAGACATATCTAGCAAGAAGTTGCTATGGTGCATGTCAAAGAAGTTACTGCCTGTGTTCTATTCTAGGATTTTTATGGTTTTAGGACTCATATTTAGGTCTTTAAATAATTTTGAATGTATTTTTCTGTATGGTGTAAGAAAGTGACCTAGTTTCATTTTTTAGTAATGTTGCTGTCTGGTTTCCCCAATAGCATTTGTTGAAGAGACATTCTTTTTCCCATTGGATATTCTTTCCTGCTTTGTCAAAGAACCCATATAGTTGTGGGTTCATTTCTAGGTTTTCTATTCTGTTCTATTGATCTATGTGTCTATTTTTGTGCCATTACTGTACTGTTTTGATTATTATAGCTTTGTAATATAACCTGACATCAGGAATTGTGATGCTTCCAGAGTATTCTTTTTTTTTTAAATAGATTTGATTATATCACTCTTTTGCTTAAAATCCAGCAGTAACTTCCCACTGTTTTGGGGTTAAAGCCCATAATACTTATCCATTCTCTTTCTCCAAACAATTTTGCATTCCTCTTCTTTTTGCTCTATTTTTCAGTCCCACTAGACTTCTCTCAGTTTTTGAAATCTGTCGTACTTCTAAAAGCTCCAGGACCTTCATACACAATTTTTTCTCTCAAATTTTTCATTCCTTCTTTACTTGATTAATGTTTCTATATTCTTCAGGTTTTAAATTTAATACTGCTTCCATCCCTGATGTCTCTATAAGCATTCTTTTGTTATCACCATGACTGTAGTTTAGCAACTTCCAGTTAATTATTTTTTGGTCTGTCTGTCTTCCATATTATACCACAGTCTCTGAGAGTAGATTCCACTCATTCATGTTTATCCTTTTATCTCCAGTGCTTATCACATGCCTGGTACATAGTAACTTTCAGTAAATATTTATTGAATGAAGACATACAAAAAATAGCACTGAAAAGTTCAGCTCTATCTATACTCTTTCTTGGGCCTTTTTCTCTACATGTGTATTTCAGGTAAAAGAGCACCCTATATCTGAAAGTAGCAAAGAGAAATAGCAAATAAATGCAATGACCATCAGTGTATTTTGTATAAAGTTCTACTTGATTAATATAAATCATACCCATGGTTAATGAAAATCTTTTTAGGAATCCTCAACTATAAACATAAATTTACACGTATTGTAGTTTTAGTAGGATCTCAGACTCAGCAGAAATGTATCAAGGTATTGAAAATTGATGAATATAGGGGCACCTGGGTGGCTCAGTCAGTTAAGCATCTGCTTTCAGCTCAGGTCATGATCCTGGAATCCTGGGATAGAACCCTGCATCAGGCTTCCTGCTCAGAGTGGAGTCTGCTTTTCCCTCTCCCTCTGCCCCTCCCCCCTGCTCATGTTCTGTCTCTGTCTCTCTCTCAAATAAATAAATAAATAAGATATTTTAAAAATTTTAGGAATATATCATTCAAATCAAGAGAAGATGGCCAAATGACAAGATTACACAATAAAAAAATATTTTTGTGATTAATATTTATTTTGTGCTCATTATATACTTTGCCATTTTCTGGGTGCCATAATATAATCTTCACAACTCTACAATAATTATTATCCATGTGTCACAGATAAGGAATTTGAAGTTCTGGTAGGTTAAATAATTAGCATGATCTCAAGAGATTCAAAACTGGTTCAAATTCCAAAGCCTGTATTCATTTAAATATACCCTATTTTCTCTCTTGTCCTATGAATTTGTTCTTTTTTTTTTTTTTTAATTTCATGGCCACTAGCCAATATTTGATAGAGTCACAGTGTTTGGGTACAAATTATAATGATTTAAAAATAGTTTTATTTCAAGACTTAATGGAAAGAGATACTATGCAGTCAGAGCAATTTTGAGAAAGAAAAGGTATCCCAATTCCAGATTCCATAATATATTACAAAGCTGTAGCAATCAAAACAATATTATACTGGCACAAAAATAGACATAGATCAATAGAACAAAATAAAAGGCCCAGAAATAAATCCATGATTAAATGGTCAATTAATCTATAAAAAGGAGACAAGAATATACAATGAAAAAGACCATCTCTTCAATAAATAGTGCTGGGAAAAATAGACAGCTACATGCAAAAGAATGAAACTGGAACACGGCCTTAACCATATGCAAAAAAAAGAAAAAAAAACTAAAAATGGATTAAAGACTTAAATGTGAAATCTGAAACCATGAAAGTCCTAGAAGAAAACATACGTGGTAATCTCTTTGACATCAAGCATAGAAACATTTTTTTCTTAATATGTCTGCTTTGGCAAGGGAAACAAAAGCAAAAATAAACTATTGGGACTACACCAAAATAAACAGCTTTTGCACGGTGAGGGAAATCATCAATAAAACAAAAAGACAACCTACTGAATGGAAGAAGATATTTGCAAATGACATATCTGGTAAAGGGTTTGTATCCAAAATATATAAAGAACTTCTACAATTCAACCCCTCTCCAAAATAATCTAATTAAAAAAAGGGCAGAAGACATGAACAGACATTTCTCCAAAGAAGACATAAAGATGGCCAAAACACATGCACGCACACACACACACACACACATACGAAAAGCAAAAAGATGCTCAACATCACTCATCATCAGGGAACTGCAAATCAAAACCACAATGAGATGTAACCTCATATGTGTCAGAATGGCTAACAAACAAACAAAAAACAAAACAAAACAAAAAACAGTAAGGAAGTGTTGGCGAGGATGTGGATACAAATGAACTTTCATGCACTGTTGGGGGAAATATAAATGGTTCAGACCTCAACAAGTACAAAAAGATTGAGACCATACCATGCATATTTTCTGATAACAATGCCATGACACTTGAAGTCAACCAAAAGAAAAAATTTGGAAAGACCACAAATACTTGGAGGTTACACAACACACTACTAAACAATGAATGGATCAACCAGGACATCAAAGAAGAAACTAAAACAAAATACACAGAAACAAATGACAATGAAAACATGATAGTCCAAAACCTTTAGGATGCAGGAAAAGTGGTCCTAACAGGAAGTATATAACAATATAGCCTTACTTCAAGAAGCAAGAAAAATCTCAAAAAACCTAAACTTAGACCTAAAGGAGTTAGAAAAAGAACAACAAATGAAGCTTAAAGCCAGAAGAAGAAGGGAAATAATAAAGATTAGAGCAGCTGGGAGAAAGTCCAAGATAGTGGAGGAGTAGAAGACCTTAATTTCATCTGGTCCCAAGAATTCAGCTAGATAGCTATCAAATCATTCTGAACACCTGCGAACTCAAAACGGAGATCAAAGAAAATAGCTGCAACTCTACAAATGGAAAAACGACCGCTTTCTGCAAGGTAGGAAGTGTGGAGAAGTGAATAGGAAGATAGACCTTGGGAGGAGGGAGCTTCCATCAACTGGCTACCGGCAAGTGATATAGTAGCAGAGCACAAAATCAAAACTTTTAGAAGTCTGCTCTGGTGAGGGATGTCACTCAGGCTGCTAAGTGGGGATGGATCCCTAGCTGGGGCAGTGTGGTCTCAGGATCCCCAGGGTCACAGGAAGACCAGGAGGTGACTGAGTGTGGCAGAGCTCCCAGGCAATGGAGCTGGGAAGCTGGCTGCAAAGAGTGAGACCAGGAGTGGGCTCTCAGCTCAGGGTTGCCATAAACCATGAACTGCAGCAGTCTGGTGATTGCTTTCTGAGCAGGGGCCCAACAGGCAGCAGAACCATCAAGACCTCCATTCCTCCCCCAGGAGGAGTGGCGTGGAAGTATGCCACAGGAGTCTACAGGATTTGGAGACTTGAAACGGGGCTGTGTGCCTGAGATAGAAACACTCGGTCACAGGCTGGGTGAGCTCAGAGTGTGGCTGTAGACTGGGGCGACAGTAGTGATTGACTGCTTTTCTCTGAGGGCTCACTGAGGAGTGGGACCCTGAACTTTCTGCTCCAGGGCCAGAGATTGGGAGACCACCATTTTCATTCTTATCCTCTAAAGCTACTGGGAAAGCCTTCAGTGAACAAAAGGCACATAGAGCAAATTGGAGCAGATTACCTATCCTGGCCCCCTGGAAAGGGCAGTACAATTCTGCCCAGGGCAAAAACACTCGAGAATCCTTCAGTTCCATCCACGTCGTTGCAAATGGCAAGATCTCATTCCTTTTGATGGCCGCATAATATTCCATTGTGTATATATACCACATCTTCTTTATCCATTCATCTGTTGATGGACATCTTGGCTCTTTCCACAGTTTGGCTATTGTGGACATTGCTGCTATAAACATCGGGGTGCACGTACCCTTTCGGGTCCCTACTTTTGTATCTTTGGGGTAAATACCCAGGAGTGCAATTGCTGGATCATATGGTAGCTCTATTTTCAACTTTTTGAGGAACCTCCATACTGTTTTCCAGAGTGGCTGCACCAGCTTGCATTCCCACCAACAGTGTAGGAGGGTTCCCCTTTCTCTGCATCCCCGCCAACATCTGTCATTTCCTGACTTGTTAATTTTAGCCATTCTGACTGGTGTGAGGTGGTACCTCATTGAGGTTTTGATTTGGATTTCCCTGATGCTGAGCGATATTGAACACTTTTTCATGTGTCTGTTGGCCGTTTGGATGTCTTCTTTGGAAAAATGTCTGTTCATGTCTTCTGCTCATTTCTTGATTGGATTCTTTGTTCTTTTGGTGTTGAGTTTGATGAGTTCTTTATAGATTTTGGATACTAACCCTTTATCTGATATGTCATTTGCAAATATCTTCTCCCATTCTGTCAGTTGTCTTTTGGTTTTGTTGAGGGTGTTATGCTGAGCGAAATAAGTCAAACAGAGAAAGACATGTATCATATGACCTCACTGATATGAGGAATTCTTAATCTCAGGAAACAAACTGAGGGTTGCTGGAGTGGGGGGTGGGGTGGGAGGGATGGGGTGAATGGGTGATGGACACTGGGGAGGGTATGTGTTCTGGTAAGCACTGTGAATTGTGCAAGACTGTTGAATCTCAGATCTGTACCTCTGAAACAAATAATGCAATATATGTTAAGAAAGAAAAAAAGAAGAAGAAGAATGTAGCAGGAGGGGAAGAATGAAGGGGGGGAAATCGGAGGGGGAGAAGAACCATGAGAGACGATGGACTCTGAAAAACAAACTGAGGGTTCTAGAGGGGAGGGGGCAGGAGGATGGGTTAGCCTGGTGATGGGTATTGAGGAGGGCACGTTCTGCATGGAGCACTGGGTGTTATGCACAAACAATGAATCATGGAACACTATATCTAAAACTAATGATGTAATGTATGGGGATTAACATAACAATAAAAAAATTAAAAAAAAAAAGATTCCCTTTGAAAAATAAAAAACAAAAAAAAACACTCGAGAATCAATGCAACAGGCCCCTCCCCCAGAAGATCAGCAAGAAGATCCAGCCAAGACCAAGTTTACTGATAAATGAGAACTGCAAAACTCCAACACTAAGGAAATACAGCACATAGAACTCATGGGTCTTTTCCCATGATTCTTTAGTCTTTCAACTTTAATTTTTTTTAATTTTCCTTATTTTTTAATTTTTTAAAAATTTTTCTTCTTTCTTTTTTCAACAAATTTCTTATTTTATCCACTCCATTTTAGGAGAAGGAGGCTGTAAAGAGTAAATGTGTTGCTAGGAGGAGCAAGATGGTGGAGGAGTAGGAGACCTAAATTAAATTAAAAAAATAAAAAATAAAATATTTTTAAAAATATTTTTATTTATTTGACAGAGAGAGAGACAGCGAGAGATGGAACACAAGCAGAGAGAGTGGGAGAGAGAGAAGCAGGCTTCCCGCAGAGCCAGAAGCCCAATTGAGGGCTCTATCCCAGCACCTCGGGATCATGACCTGAGACAAAGGCAGACACTTAATGACTGAGCCACCCAGGCACCCCCGAAATCTTTTTTAATTTTCATTTTTACAGTTACATTCTATCCCTTCATTGTATATATATGTAAGTTTTTTTTTCTTTAAAATTTTAGGATTCAGTTTCTTCTAACAGACCAAAATACACCCAAAATCTAGTGTATGGCTCTGAACTATTCACCTGTCTGATGATATTCTCTTTTTTTCTTCTTCATTTTTTTCTTTTTTGTTTTGTCAACGTCTTTTTTTAATTTTCATCTTTACAGTTACAATCCATCCTTTCAATGTATTTAATTTCATTTTGGTATATATAGGATTTTCTTTTACAGTTTTGAGATGTAGTTTCCTCTAACAAACTGACCAAAATACACTCAGGAGATAGTGTATTGCTGTGTTCTCTTCAACTGTCTGTTTATATCCCTTCCATTTTGTTGATGTTGTTGTTGTTTCTTTCTATTTTGTGTTTTCTTGTCTTTTAATTTCCATTTTTACAGTTACATTCTATCTTTTCATTGTATTTAATTTTATTTTTGTACATATATAAGTTTTTCTTTCTTTACAATATTGGGATCTAGTTTTCTAAAAACAGACCAAAATACACACAGAATCCAGTGTATTGCTCTATTCTGCTCAACTGTCTTATTATATTCTGACTTACTTTTTCCCCCTTGTTTTGGGTCTCTTCTGATTTGTTTAGTGTATATTTCTCTGGGTTTGTTGTTGCCATTTTGGTATTTTGTTCTCTCATTCATCTATTCTTCTCTGGACAGAATGTCAATATGGAAAAACTCACCTCAAAAAAAGGAACAAGTGGCAGTACTGACTACCAGGGACCTAATCAGTATGGACATTAGTAAGATGTCAGAACTAGAGTTCAGAATAATGATTATAAAGATACTAGCTGGGCTTGAAAGAAATAGAAGACATTAGAGAATCCCTTTCTGGAGAAATAAAAGAACTAAAATCTAACCAAGTCAAAATCAAAAACCTATTAATGAGATGCAATAAAAAGTGGGGGCTCTAACTGCTAGGATAAATGAGGCAGAAGAGAGAATTAGTGATATAGAAAAACAAATGATGGAGAATAAAGAAGCTGAGAAAAAGAGAAAAAAAACAACTACTGGATCATGAGGGGAGAATTTGAGGGATAAGTGATACCATAAAGTGGAATAATATTAGAATAATTGGGATCCCAGAAGAGGAGGAAAGAAAGAGAGGGGCAGAGGGTATATTTGAGCAAATTATTGCAGAGAACTTGCCAAATCTGGGGAAGGAAATGGGCATCAAAATCCAGGAAGCACAGAGAACCCCCATCAAAATCAATAAAAATATGTCAATACCCCAACATATAAGAGTGTAACTTAAAAATCTCAAAGACAAAGAGAAAATCCTGAAATCAGCTCAGGACAAGAGTTCTATAACCTAGGAAGGTAGAAACATTAGAATGGCAGCAGACCTATCCACAGAGACTTGGCAGAAAAGAAAGGCTGGCATGATACATTCAGGGTGTTAAACAAGAAAAATATGCAGCCACAAATGTCCAGCTGGAATGTCATTCTATCCAGCTAGGATGTCATTCAAAATAAGAGTGATAAAAAGCTTCCAGGACAAAGAGAAACTAAAAGAATTTGTGATCACCAAACCAGATCTACAAGAAATATTAAAAGAGGTCCTCTAAGCAAAGAGAGAGCCCAAAAGTAACATAGACCAGAAAAGAACACAGGAAATATAGAGTAACAGTCACTTTACAGTCAATACAATGGCACTAAATTCATATCTTTCAATAGTTACTCTGAATGTAAATGGGATAAATACCCCTATCAAAAGATACAAAGTATCAGATTGGATAAAAAAGCAAGAAGCCCATCGATATGCTGTCTGCAAGAGATTCATTTTAGACCCAAAGACACCTCCAAATTTAAAGTGAGGGGGTAAAAAAAAAAAAAAAATTATCATGCTAACGGACATCAAAGGAAAGCTGGGGTGGCAATCCTTATATCAGACAAATTAGATTTTAAACCAAAGTCTATAATAAGAGAGGAAGAAGGCCACTATATCATAATTAAAAGGTCTATCCAACAAAAATATCTAAAAATTTTAAATAATTATGCCCCTCACATGGGAGCAGCCAATTATATAAGCCAATTAATAGCAAAATCAAAGAAACACATCAACAATAAAAAAATAATAGTAGGGCACTTTAACACCACCCTCACTGAAATGGGCATGTCAGTCATCTAAGCATAAAATCAACAAGGAAATAAGGGCTTTGAAGTACACACTGGACCAGATGGAGTTCACAGATATATTCAGAACATTCCATTCCAAAGCGACAGAATATGCATTCTTCTCTAGTGCACATGGAACATTCTCCAGAATAAATGACATCCTAGGTCACAAATCAGGTCTCAACTGGTACCAAAAGATTGAGATCATTCTCTGCATATTTTCAGACCACAATGCTTTGAATCTAGAACTCAATCACAGGAGGAAAGTCAGAAAGAACTCAAATACATGGAGGCTAAAGAGCATCCTACTAAAGAACGAATGGGTCAACCAGGAAATTAAAGAAGAATTTAAAAAAATTCATGGAAACAAATGAAAATGAAAACATAACTGTTCAAAATCTTTGCGATGCAGCAAAGGCAGTCCTAAGAGGAAAGTATATAGCAACACAAGCCTTTCTCAAGAAACAAGAAAGGTCTCAAATACACAAGCTAACCCTACAACTAAAGGAGCTGGAGAAAGAACAGTAAATAATGTCTAAACTCAGCAGAAGAGAAATAATAAAGATTAGAGCAGAAATCAATGAATAGAAACCAAAAGAACAGTAGAATAGATCAACGAAACTAGCAGCTGGTACTTTGAAAGAATGAATAAGATTGATAAACCCCTGGCCAGACTTATCAAAAAGAAAAGGGAAAGGACCCAAATAAATAAAATCATGAATGAAAGAGGAGAAATCACAATCAACACTGAAGAAATACAATTATAAGGATATATTATGAGCAACGATATGCCAAGAAATCTGGAAGAAATAGATGCATTCCTAGATACATATAACCTATCAAAACTGAACCAGGAGTAAACAGAAAACCTGAACAGACCCATAACCAGCAAGGAAATTGAAGCAATAATCAAAAATCTCTCAATGAACTACAGGGCCAGATGGCTTCTCAGGGAAATTCTACCAAACATTTACAGAAGAGTTAATACCTATTCCTCTGAAGCTGTTTCAAAAAATAGAAATGGAAGGAAAACTTTGAAACTCATTCAATTAGGCCAGCATTACCTTGATCCCAAAACCAGACAAAGACCCCATTAAAAAGGAGAATTACAGACCAATATCCCTGATGAACATGGATGCATAAATTCTCACCAAAATAGTAGCCAATAGGATCCAACAGTACATTAAAAGGATTATTCACCACGACCAAGTGGGATTTATTCCTGGGCCACAAGTTGGTTCAACATCTGCAAATCAATGTGATACAATACATTAATAAAAGAAAGAACAAGAACCATATGATCCTCTCAATAGATGCAGAAAAAGCATTTGACAAAGTACAACATCCTTTCTTGATTAAAACTCTTCACAGTGTAGGGATAGAGGGTACATACCTCAATATCATAAAAGCCATCTATGAAAAACCCACAGCAAATATCATACTCAATGGGGAAAAACTGAGAACTTTCCCCCTAAGGTCAGGAACACAGCAAGGATGTCCACTACCACCACTGTTGTTCAACATAGTACTAGAAGTCTTAGCCTCAACAATCAAACAACAAAAAGAAATAAAATCCAACCGAATCAGCAAAGAAGAAGTCAAACTTTCATTCTTTGCAGATGACGTTATAGTCTAGGTGGAAAACCCAAAAGACCACCCCCAAACTGCTAGAACTCATACAGCAATTCAGTAAAGTGGCAAGATATAAAATCAATGCACAGAAATCAGTTGCATTTCTATACACCAACAATGAGACGAAGAAAGAGAAATTAAGGAATTGATCCCATTTATAATTGCACCCAAAATCATAAGATTCCTAGGAATAAACCTAACCAAAGAGGCAAAGGATCTGTACTCAGCAAACTCTAGAACACTCATGATATAAATTGAGGAAGACACAAAGAAATGGAAAACGTTCCATGCTCATGGATTGGAAGAACAAATATTGTTAACATCTCTATGCTACTCAGAGCAATCTACACATTCAACACAATCCCTATCAAAATACCATCAACTTTTTTCACAGAACTGGAACAAATAATCCTAAAATTCGTATGGAACCAGAAAAGACCCCGAACAGCCAAATGAATGTTGAAAAAGAAAACCAAAACTGGGGGCATCACAATTCTGGACTTCAAGCTCTATTGCAAAGCTGTGATCATCAAGACAGTATGGTACTGACACAAAAACAGACACACAAATCAATGGAACAGAATAAAGAAACCAGAAATGGACCCTCAACTCTGTGGTCAACTAATCTTTGACAAAGCAGTAAAGAACATCCAATGGAAAAAAAGACAGTCTCTTCAACAAATGGTGTTGGGAAAATTGGACAGACACAGGTAGAAGAATGAAACTGGACAATTTTCTTACACCAATCACAAAAATAGACTCAAAATGGATGAAAGACCTCAATGTGAGACAGGAATCCATCAAAATCCTAGAGGAGAACACAGGCAGCAGCATCTTCGACCTTGGCCACAGCAACTTCTTGCTAGACATGTCTCCAAAAGCAAAAGAAACAAAGGCAAAAATGAACTGCTTGGACTTCGTCAAGATAAAAAGTTTTTGCACAGTAAAGGAAATAGTCGACAAAACCAAAAGACAACCAACAGAATGGGAAAAGATATTTGCAAATGACATATCAGATAAAGGGCTAGTATCCAAAATCTATAAAGAATTTATCAAACTCAACACCCAAAGAAAAAATAATCCAATAAATAAATGGGCAGAAAACATGAACAGACATTTCTCCAAAGAAGACATATAAATGGCCAACAGACACATGAAAAAATGCTCAACATCACTTGTCATCAGGGAAATAGAAATCAAGACCACAATGAGATACCACCTCACACCAGTCAGAATGGCTAAAATTAACAAGTCAGGAAATGACCGATGTTGGCGAGGATATGGAGAAAAGGGAACCCTCCTACACTGTTGGTGGGAATGCAAGCTGGTGCAGCCACTGTGGAAAACAGTATGGAGATTCTAAAAAAGTTGAAAATATAACTACTCTATGACCCAGCAATTGCATTACTGGGTATTTACCCCATAGATACAAATGTAGTGATCTGAAAGGGCACCTGCACCCCAATGTTTATAGCAGCAATTTCCACAGTAGCTAAATTATGGAAAGAGCCCAGATGTCTATTGACTAATGAATGGATAATGAAGATGTGGTATATATACACAAGGGAATATTATGCAACCATCAAAAAAATGAAATCTTGCCATTTGCTACAATGTGGATGGAACTAGAGGGTATTATGCTAAGTGAACTAAGTTAATCAGAGAAAGCCAATTATCATATGATCTCACTGATATGTGGAATTTAAGAAACAAGGCAGAAGATCATAGAGGAAGAGAGTTAAAAAATGAAACAAGACAAAACCATAGAGGGAGACAAACCACAAGATACTCTTAATTATAGGAAACAAACTGAGAGTTGCTGGAGGGGAGGGAGGTAGAAGGATGGGGTGGCTGGGTGATGGACATTGGGGAGGGTATGTGTTGTAATGAGCACTGGGTATTATATAAGACTGATGAATTACTGGGGCACCTGGATGGCTCAGTCCTTAAGCATCTGCCTTCGGCTCAGGTCATGATCCCAGGGTCCTGGGATCGAGCCCCGCATCGGGCTCCCTGCTCCGTGGGAAGCCTGCTTCTCCCTCTCCCACTCCCCTTGCTTGTGTTCCCTCTCTCGCTGTGTCTCTCTCTGTCAAATAAATAAATAAAATCTTTAAAAAAAAAAGTGATGAATTACAGACCTGTACCCCTGAAGCAAATAATACATTATATGTTAATTATTTGAATTTAAATTTTAAAAAAGAAAAAAAAAGATTAGAACAGAAATAAATAAGAAACTAAAAAATAAACACAACAACAACAAACAATAGAACAGATCAATGAAACCAGGAGCTGGTTCTTTGAAAAACATAATAAAATTGATAAACCCCTTGCCAGACTTATCAAAAGGAAAAGAGAAAGGACCCAAGTAAATAAAATCACAAATGAGAAGGAAGAAATAACAACCAACTCTACAGACATAAAAACAATCATAAGAAAATGTTATGAAAACTATTTGCCATAAATTGGGCAATCTGGAAGAAATGGATCAATTCCTAGAAACATACAAACTACCGAAACTGAAACAGGAAGAAATAGAAAACTTGAACAGACCAATAACCAGTAAAGAAATTGAATCAGTAATCAAAGATCTCCCAACAAACAAAAGTCCAGGGCCAGATGGCTTCCCAGGGAAATTCTACAAAATACTTAAAGATGAGTTACTATCTATCCCTCTCAAACTATTCAAAAAAACAAAAATGGAAGGAAAACTTCTAAATTAACTTTATGAGACCAACATTACCATGATGCCAAAACCAGACAGACTCCACTAAAAAAGAAAACTACAGGCCAATATCCCTGGTGAACATGGATGCAAAATTTCCCAATAAAATACTAGGAAATCAAATCCAATAGTACAGTAAAGAGTGATTAACCATGATCAAGTGGGATTTATTCCTGGGTTGCAAGGGTGGTTCAATATTTGCAAATCAATCAATGTGATACTCTACATTAATAAAAGAAAGGATAAGAACCATATGATCCTTTCAATACATGCAGCAAAAGCATTTGACAAAGTACAACATCCATTTATGATAAAAACCCTCAACTAAGTAAGACTAGAGGGAACATACTTCAACATAATAAAGGTCATATATGAAAAATCCACAGCTAATATCACCTTCAATGGGGAAAAACTGAGAGCTTTTGCTCTATGGTCAGAAATAAGACAGGGAGGTCCACTCTCTCCACTGTTATCTAACATAGTACTGGAAGTCCTAACATCAGCAGTCACACAACAAAAAGAAATAAAAGACATCCAAATTGGCAAGGAAGAAGGAAAACTTTCACTATTTGCAGATGACATGATGCTTTATTTAGAAAACTCAAAAGACTCCACCAAAAAATTGCTAGAATTCAATAAAGTTGCAGTGTACAAAATCAATGTACAGATATCTGTTGCATTTCTATACAACAATAATGAAGTAGCAGAAAGAGAAATCAAGGAATCAATCCCATTTACAATTGCACCAAAAGCCATAAGATACCTAGGAATAAACCTAATCAAAGAGGTAAATGATCTGTACTCTGAAAACTATAAAACACTGATGAAGAAATTGAAGATGACAGAAATGGATAAACATTCCATGCTCATGGATTAGAAGAAAAAATATTGTTAAAATGTCTATATTTCCCAAAGAAATCTACACATTTAATGCAATTCCTATAAACATAAAATGAGCATTTTTCAGAGACTTAGAAGAAATGATCCTAAAATTTGTATGGAACCACAAAAGATCCCAAATAACCAAAGCAACCTTGCAAAAGAAAAGCAAAGCTGGAGGCATCACATTTACGGACTTCAAGTTACATCACAAAGTTGTAGTGATCAAGACAGTATGGTACTGGAACAAAAATAGTCATATAGATCAATGGAACAGATTGGAAAACCCAGAAATGAACCCACAACTATATGATCAACTAATCTTTGACAAAGCAAGAAAGAATATCCAATGAAAAAAGTATCTTCAACAAATGGTATTGGGAAACCTGGACAACAACATGCAGAAGAATGAAACTGGACCACTTTCCTACATGATACACACAAATAAATTCCAAATGGATGAAAGACCTAAATGTGAGACAGAAAACCATAAAAATCTTAGAGGGGAACACAGGCGGCAACCTCTTTGACATTGGCATTATCAACTTCTTACTAGATATGTCTCCTGAGGCAAGGAAAACAAAAACAAAAAACAAGCAAACTAAAAACTATTGGGACTTCATCAAGATAAAAAGCTGCACAGTGAAGAAAACAATCAACAAAACTAAAAGACAACCTATGGAATGGGAAAAGATATTTGATAATGACATATCTGGTACAGGGTTAGTATCCAAAATATATAAGGAACATATAAAACTAAATATCCAAAAAAACAAATAATGCAGTTAAAAAATGGGTAGAAGATGTGAATAGACATTTCTCCAAAGAAGACATACAGATGGCTAAGAGACCCATGAAAACATGTTCAGTATCACTCATCATCAGGGAAATACAATAAAAAGTACAATGAGATATCACCTCACACCTGTCAGAATGGTTAAAATTAACAACACAGGAAACAACAGGGGTTGACTAGGATGTAGAGAAAGGGGAACACTTTTGCACTGTTGGTGGAAATCCAAACTGGTGCAGCCACTCTGGAAAAAGGTATGGAGTTTCCTCAAAATGTTAAAAATAGAAATACCCTCTGATCCAACAACTGCACTACTAGGTATTTATTTAAACAATATAAAAATACTGATTTGAAGGGATACATGCACCCTGATGTTTATACCAGCATTATCTACAATAGCCAAATTATGCAAGCAGCCCAAGTGTCCATTAACTGATGAATGGATAAAGATGTGGTATATATATATACAGTGGAATATTACTCAGCCATAAAAAGAATGAAATTCTGCCATTTGCAACAACATGTATGGATCTAGAGGGTATAATGCTAAGTGAAATAAGTCATTCAGAGAAAGACAAATACCGTATGATTTCACTCATATATGGAATTTAAGAAACAAAACAAATGAACAAAGAGAAAAACAAGCAAACAAACAAAAACACCAGACTCTTTAATGCAGAGAACAAATTTGTGGTTGCCAGAGCGGGGCTAGTTGTGGGTTTGGTGAAATAGGTGAAAGAGCTTAGAAGTACACTCACTATGATGAGTGCTGAGTTATGTATAGAATTGTTGAATCACTATATTATACACCTGAAATTAATATAATACTGCATGTTAATTATACTGGAATTCAAAAAATAGATAATTTTTTAAAAATTTAAAAAAGATGATGTGATGTTTATATACATACATACGCAATGGAATAATAATGAACCATAAAAAGGATGATATCTTTCCATTTGGGACAGCATAGGTGGGATATAGAACGTATTATGCTAAGTAAAATAAATCAGAAAAAGACAAATCATATGATTTTCCTTTTATGTGGATTTTCAAAAACAAAACAAATGAAAAATAAGCAAACAAAAAACAGAAACAGACCAATAAATGCAGAGAACAAAATGATGGTTGCCAGAGGGGAGGGGGCTTGGAGGATTGGCAAAATGTGTGAAAGGAAGTGGGACATACAGGCTTCCAGTTATGGAATGAATAAGGCATGGAAATAAAAGGTACTGCCTAGGGGATATTGTCAATATTAGTGTAATAGCATTGTATGGTAACAGATGGTAGCTACTTTTGTAGTTAGCATAGCATAATGAATAAACTTGTTGAATCATTGTGTTGTACACCTGAAACTAATGTAATATTGCATATCATCTATACTATAATTAAAAAAAAAAGGGATACCATGCTATTTTATGTAAGGTCTTTATGCCACAAAAGTGCAAATGATAGGTTTAGTATCATTCCAAATACAATCCCAGAGTTGCTTTTATTAGAAACAAAGATAATTTAGAATCCATTTGGAAGAACAATCAAGAAAAGTTTAAAAACAATAGTGTACAGTCACTTGCCTTTCTATATATCAGAATATTTCATAAAGATATCATAATCAAATCAATATGGTATTGATGTAGGGATAGAGAAATATATCAGTGGAACAGAGTAAAGAATTCAAGAATTCAGGGGGTGCTGGGGTGGCTCAGTCCTTAAGCATCTGCCTTCAGCTCAGGTCATGATCCCAGGGTCCTGGGATCGAGCCCCACATCGGGCTCCCTGCTCAGCTGGGAACCTGCTTCTCCCCCTCTCCCACTCCCCCTGCTTGTGTTCCCTCTCTCGCTGTGTTTCTCTCTGTCAAATAAATAAATAAATAATCTTTAAAAAAAAAGAATTCGAGAATTCAGGAACAGATCCTAGGGCCTATGATAATTTAATATAATACACAGATAGTATCAATTGAATGATAAAATAATGGTTTATATAATGTGTGTTGTAAGTGCAACTGATAGTCATCTGTAAAAATATAAATTCAAACTCTATTCCCTAATATATCAAAATAAAAGCATATATAAAATAAACTAAATAATCTTAAAATATGTATGAGACTAAATGTGCAATCTAGGGATAGAGAAGTTCTTCACCAAGATAAGAAACTAGAGTCTGTAAAAAGAAATAAAGTAAACCTTTCAATTTATGAAACATTACTAAGTTTTCTAAGGCAAAAGATGCACTAAACAGAGCCAAACATAAAAAAATAAATCTGGAAATAACAAAATAGTTTATAAGAACATGTGAGAAGCTTGGCCGCCATCATGAACGACACAGTAACTATCCGGACCAGGAAGTTCATGACTAACCGACTACTTCAGCGGAAACAGATGGTCATTGATGTTCTTCACCCCGGAAAGGCAACAGTACCTAAGACAGAAATTCGGGAAAAACTAGCCAAAATGTACAAGACCACACCAGATGTCGTATTTGTGTTTGGATTCAGAACCCATTTTGGTGGTGGCAAGACAACCGGCTTTGGCATGATACATGATTCCTTGGATTATGCAAAGAAAAATGAACCCAAACACAGACTTGCAAGACATGGCCTGTATGAGAAGAAAAAGACATCAAGAAAACAGCGAAAGGAACGCAAGAACAGAATGAAGAAAGTCAGGGGGACTGCAAAAGCCAATGTTGGTGCTGGCAAAAAGAAGTGAACTGGAGATTGGACAACAGAAGGAGTAAAGATGCTGCAGTGGCTTTATCTAGTTGTGCAGATTTTTCATGAGAGGATCAATAAACTAAGAATGTTAACATGTAAAAAAAAAAGAACATGTGAAATATCTATATTAATATTTCTCAAAATTTAAGATAAATACCTGACATCTCATTAAAATGCAGATCCTGATATGGTAGATTGGAGGTGGGGCATTTCCAACCAACACAAACATGATGCTGATACTGGTAACTCTAAGGAATTTGTTAAGAGAAAAATAAGCTCTCTATGGAGGTAAAAATGAGCAAAGAGCATGAAAAGGCAATTTAAAAGGGAAAATTAACTCACACATTTGAAAAAATGCTAAAATCACTGATAAAAATACATATAACAATGTGATACTAGCTTTCATGTGTTATTTTTTATTTGCAAAAAAGTAAAAGGAAAGCTCTCCTAGGATGTGAGGGATATGAAGGAAAATATTGCTTTCATATAATGCAGGCTTTGAATTTGAACTATTAGAGCTCTTTGGAAAAGTTATTTGATAGAGCTATTAAATTTTTAAAATACACATATCTTCCAAGGTCACAGCTCTACTACTAGGAATTTAGCCCATGGCAATAAAAACACCAGTATGAGAGAATACATGTATAGGTATGTTTGCTACGGCATTGTTTATAGAGACAATAAGAAAAAAATGGAATTCTTATATTTATGTTATTAGTTAAATAAATTATGAAGCAGTTACAGCTTATAATGTTGTATAACCATTGAGATAATAAATTAGAGCTATACCAGTTGAGATGGAGCAATTTTCACAAGTTGTTATTGAAAAGTGAGATGAGGATGTAAAAAAGGCAAAATCTATATGTATATGTATGTATATGTATATGTAATCACTATGATGTTAACTCTTTGTTATTAGATGTTAACACATACATACTAAGATGTTAACTCAAGAGTTTGTTCCCACAAACATACAGTTTATTTATATTTAGTGATAGGTAAAACAATCAGGAAACAAATACCACCCATGTGTTTCAATGCTTGTTAAATCATCTTTCCACAAATAGCCTTAAAGCAATCCCTATACCATAGTTGAAGTTTAGAGGTAAGCCATCTGGAAGAGGTAAGTAAAATAAAAAAAACGATAATAATCATACCCCCCAAAATCCCCCAAAACCTATCAAGCAAGAATAGTATAATGCATTGGTGTAAAGTTGTATAAAAGAGTGCATGAACAGTTTAAAACATTAGAAAAAGTAACAGAACCATATCTATTGATCTGTAGGTATAAACAAAATATATTAAATGAAATGAGAAAGTTGTAGAGTAGTGTGTATATGTAATATGCTTGTGTTTCTAAAATCAGATGAGCAAACAAATCTCATATATATGAATTTATATATATATGAAGAAGGGCAAAATGTATGAACTAGGCTGTTAATGTCAGTTGTCAGTTACCTCAGAGAGAAAGTCTGGTAAGAAGAGATGGGGGGGGTAATTTCTCATTACAATGAAACATAAAATGCACAGTTTTATAAAATAAATTGTTTTTAGTATGATAAATTTGGCTATTTAAATACATTCATACTAATTTTTTGTAAGACAGATAATGATCCACTAATTTTTCATCCTTTATAATTCTCGATATTTCTACATAGCTCCATAACAAATGATAAATTCCTGAAAAAGGTGTTATCCCTATAAAATCTCCTAATTCTAATACATTCAAAAGATCTTTTTACTCAATTTGTAAATGGCATTTTATTTGCTAATTTTATTTCCCTAAATATAATCTGATAGAAATTTTCTACTAGAGGCAGTATCACATTGAGAAAAGACAATGAAATACGAGTCGGGAGACCTGGATTTTAGTCTTGTCTTTGCCACTGTGTGACCTTTTTAAACCTCATTATAAAGAAAAGAAAAGAACAGGCTAGAAATAATTGTGATGGGTATTAAGGAGGGCACATACTGCATGGAGCACTGGGTGTTACACGAAAACAATGGATCGTGGATCACCACATCAAAAACGAATGATGTAATGTATGGTGACTAACATAACATAATAAAATTTTTAAAAAAGAAAAAATTGAAGTAATTGGAATTAGCAGAAACATGACACTAAGCAAATATGTCTAATTCATCATGCTATTATGTTTGCTGAGCCCAGATGTGTTCAAATAATCCTTCACAGCCCAAGAAGCCAGTTTGAACCAATTAGTCAGTTTGCAGAAGAAATGATTTTTTTTTTTTTTTTTGTCATTCCAAATAACCACTAGATCTTTTCCATCAGTAGTCCTCAAAAACTCTCCATTGGTTGTTTATTATCTTCCTTACAGATGTGTCATTCACCTACCCTTTTTCTGTCTTTTCCAACATCATTGACTATACACTAAACATTTGTGAAATACCTGAAAATCTTTCTAATTAGCATCACCAAGGAATAATAATTCTATCTTTTAAGTTCCACCTACCTTTACCCTGGGTCTCATCTACTCATTTCTTTTTGTTTTTTTAAACCACTTTATTACAGTACAGTTGACAAACAAAAAGCTACACATTTTAGGGCACCTGGGTGGCTCAGTCATTAAGCGTCTGCCTTCAGCTCAGGTCATGATCCCAGGGTCCTGGGATGGAGCCCCACATCGGGCTCCCAGCTGAGGAGCTTCTCCCTCTCCCACTCCCCCTGCTTGTGTTCCCTCTCTAGCTGTCTCTCTCTCTCTCTGTCAAATAAATAAATAGAATCTTTAGACAAAAAAGCTACACATTTTAAATATCTATATCCTGGCTATGGGCGAAAATACACAATATATTGGAAGTTAATTCAGAGCATATATAGCCTCATAGAGAACTTAACCATAACCCTGCAAAGTATTGCCACCTAACTGGCAGTGTAACTGAGTCTTCAAAAGGCCATTCCACCATTCCGTCAAGCCAGCTGCTTCAGGATGGTGGGAACCATGATAAGACTAGTGAATTCCATGATCATGGGTTCATTGCCACACTTCATTTGCTCTGAAGTTAGTTTCTTGATAAAAAATTATGTTGTGTGGAATACCATAATGGTGCATAAGGCACCATCAAGTCCACCTCTAGTAGATTTTGCAGAAGCACTACATGT
This sequence comes from Phoca vitulina, assembly GCF_004348235.1. NCBI lineage: Eukaryota > Metazoa > Chordata > Mammalia > Carnivora > Phocidae > Phoca > Phoca vitulina. The sequence goes on from NW_022589872.1 coordinate 61,386, forward strand.
AGGAAAAACAAATCCAGATACAGAGTGTCTATTCCCATAAGAATGAAACACTGCCCCTTCCATGATGGAAGTCACTAACCTGCTGCAGGTAACTGTCTGATCAACCCAGGGAAATGGTCCATATTGGAGACTTAGTGTTGGTCTCTGCTGCTGGCAGATTAGGCATTCAGTGGTGGTTATAGTCAGGTTAATCTTGGTGAGCTGAAATCCATATTGCTGAGCTCATGCATAACCTCCGTCCCTGCCATTATGGCCATTGTTATAAGCCTACTGGATAGTGACAGGAAAAGCTGGACAGAGTCTGTTATCCTCAGAATGTGTCATCCTATCCACTTGATTATTAAAATCCTCTTCTTTCTTTAAATAATTTTTATTGTGTTTAATTAGCCAACATATAGTACATCATTAGATTTTGATTTGTGTTAGTTGTGTATAACACCCAGTGCTTATCACCACAAGTGTCCTCCTTAATACCCATAACCCGATTACCCCATTCCCCCACCCCCCAACCCCCTTCTGTAACCCTCAGTTTGGTTCCCGGAGTCCAGAGTCTCTCGTGGTTTGTCTCCCTCTCTGATTAAAATCCTCTTCTGCTGAAGTCACCCATTAGTAGCATTCAAATGGGACACAAATATCTTCATTTTGTTGTTTTGCCCACTCAGAGAGGTCTATTCACATATCTTTACCCTATACCTCCTTGTCACCAATTTTCCAATCACGTTTTTTTCCAAGCCCCTCTCCATCCAGCCAAATCATTGACCACAGCTCACAAAGTTGTATACACTCATGCCTCTTTCAATTTATCTTTCCATGAAAATTAAAAACCAGGTGCACAGCTCAAAGTTCTGCCCACATGGAGGATTTCCTTTCAACACTGTCCTTCAGGGATGTCTCAGAAAGGAGCTGTAGTACTACAGCTGTCCATTTTCAGGTGGTGTCTGCATATTATACAGAACTATCTGCAAATCAGGCCTGAGTTTTCTCTTGTAGGGAACTCCTCATGAGGACATAAGTGTGGGCTAGGTGAGAGAAGTTAATATAGGGGGATTGGGTGAGGTATATGCATTAGGGTAACTTTGTTATATAACTTAATTGTGCTTCCAAGGACTGTTCAATCCTGATATTGTATGAATTACTTCCATTTGAGGATGGAGTGATGCTATGCACACCCAACTCTATGGCTAGTTGGGTCATATAACACCCAGTTCATGATGGGCAATTCAACATAACTTGGTAGCCCATGGTCAAACACTGTCTCTACAAAGACTTAGTAACAAGCCAAAAGTTGTTTCTCAAAAGAAAAGCTGTTATTCACAGAGGATAACAAGACTTTACTCCAAAATCCTAAAAATCTGTACAGTGATTCACTGACAGTGGCCTGCCAAATCTCCAAAGAGCACCTTTATCTGCCGCTGACATTTCAAGCACCATTGGATCATATGGCCCAAGTGGCAGAGAAGTTTTCAAGACAGCCTGGACCTATTGGAAAGCCTTCTCTTGTTCTGGACCCCACTAAAAACTAGGAGATTTCATGTCACTTGGTAAATGAGCCAGAATATCACACCCCAATCAAGAATATACTGCCTCCAATATCCAAAGAGGCCCCCTAGGAATTATGCTTATTTTTTCGTTATACAATGATCAGATGTCACAATCCTTCTTTCACCTTAGAAGCTATACCTCAACATGCCCAATACCACTGAACTTCTAGAAGTTTCACTGAAGTTAAAGGCCTTTAAACTTTTTTTTAATTTATGATTTTTTATTCATATAATTTTCAAGAGCAGTTTTAAGTTTGCAGCAAAATTTAGGGAAAGGTACAGAGATCTCCCATACAATGCCGCCCCCACACATGCATAGCCTCTCCCATTATCAATTTCACCACCAGAGTGGTACAATTGTTACAATCAATGAACCTATGCCCTTGAATTTTTGACAGATTTATTTTCCACTTCTGACATAAAAGAAGTCTTACAAATAAGTCTAGAATATTTGTACCTCTTGCTCACTAGGTCTAATTTGCATTATGTCATCACTATAATGGACCAGTGTAATGTCTTGTGAAAGGGAAAGGTGATCAAGAGTCCCTATCATTCCTACGACAACATTAGGCTGAAGAGTTGATATACTCCTGAGGCAGGACAGTGAAATTGTATTGATGGCTTTGTAACCTGAAGGTCAACTGCTTCTGGTGGTCTTTATCACCAGGTATGGAGAACAAAGCATTTGCCAGATCAATAGCTGCATACCAGGTGCCAAAGGATATGTTAATTTGCTCAATCAATAAAACCACATCTGGTACAGTAGCTGTAGTTAGAATCACCACCTGGGTAAGTTTATGATGATCTATTCTTATACTCCAAGTTTCATCCATTTTCTGCACTGGCCAAATAGGTGAATTAAATGGGGTGTGATGAGAGTCACCATCCCAGAATTCTTCAAGTCCTTGATGGTGCCACTGATGTCTTCAATCCCTCCAAGAATGTGGTAGTGCTTTTTTTTTTTTTTTTTCCTATTTTCCTAGGCAGACAAACTTCTAGTGACTTCCATTTGGCCTTTCCTGCCATTACAACCCATACTCCACAGATCAGGAACTAATGTGGAGATTCTGCCAGTTGCTGAGCATTCCTATTCCATTTATGCATTCTAGAACTGGGGAAATTACCACCAAGTCAGTTTGGGGACACACTGGACCCAAAGTATGATGGACTTGAGCTGATGCTCCATTGGTTACTTGACCTGTATAAACCCTTAATTTGAGTGGTGGACCACAGTGATGTTTTGAAACTCCAGGAATTACTATCAGTTCAGAGCTAGTGTCCATTAATCCCCTATAAGTCTGATTATTTCCCTTTCCTCAATGCATAGTCACCCTGGGAAAAAGCTGTAGGTCCTTTTGGGGAAAGTTGAGATAAAAATTAACAATATACATTTTTGGTAGTGTATTGGAGTCTTTCTTCAAGGGGACCCAGGCTCCCCTTCATTAAAGGGGTTCTATGTCTCTACACTGGCTCAAGTCTCAGGATTGATTGAGGGACCATGAATTTCTGTTTTAGTAATTAATGTTAGACTCCTGTTCACTTGACCTATAATTCTTTTGCTTATACAGATCAAGAAATAATTTGGTAGACTGCCTATATATTTCTCTTCTATGAACATCATGATCCTATGCAAATTTTAGGATTGTTTGTTCCAGCACTGTGAAAAATGTCATTGGAATTTTGATTGGGATGGCATTGAAGGTGTAGATTGCTCTGGGCAGTATAGACATTTTTAACAATGTTTCTTCTTTCGATCCATGAGCATGGAATGTTTTTCCATCTTTTTGTGTCTTCTTCAATTTCTTTCATGAGTGTTCTGTAGTTCCTAGAGTATAGATCCTTTACCTCTTTGGTTAGGTTTATTCTGAGGTATCTTATGGTTTTTGGTGCTATTGTAAATGGAATCGTGTCTCTAATTTCTCTTTCTACAGTTGCATTGTTAGTGTATAAGAAAGCAACTGATTTCTGTGCATTGATTTTGTATCCTGCCACATCACTGAATTGCTGTATGAGTTCTAGTAATTTGGGGGTGGAGTCTTTTGGGTTTTCCACATAAAGTATCATGTCATCTGTGAAAAGAAGAGTTTGACTTCTTCTTTGCCAATTTGAATACCTTTCATTTCTTTTTGTTGTCTGATTGCTGTGGCCAGGATTTCTAGTACTATGTTGAACAATAGTGACGAGAGTGGGCATCCTTGACATCTTCCTAATCTTAAGGGAAAAGCTCCCAGCTTTTCCCCATTGAGGATGATATTCACTGTGGGTTTTTCATAGATAGATTTTATGAACTTGAGGAATGTTCCCTCTATCGCTATACTCTGAAGAGTTTTAATCAGGAAAGGATGCTCTATTTTGTCAAGTGGTTTTTCTGCATCAATTGAGAGGAACATATGGTTCTTCTCTCTTCTCTTATTAATGTGTTCTATCACATCGATTGATTTGCAAATGAAACATCCTTGCATCCCGGGGATAAATCACACTTGGTCGTGGTGGATGATCCTTTTAATGTATTGTTGGATCCTATTAGCTAGGATTTTGTTGAGGATTTTGGAATCCATATTCATCAGGGATATCATTCTGAAATTCTCCTTTTTGATGGGGTCTTTGCCTGGTTTGGGGATTAAGGTAATGTTGGCCTCATAGAATGAGTCTGGAAGCTTTCCTTCTGTTTCTATTTTTTGAAACAGCTTCAGGAGAATAGGTATTATTTCTCCTTTGAACATCATGATCAACTAGCCAACACCATAGGTTTCTGGGAGTCAGACTATTCTTACGACTGCTTTGACTTCACTGTCAATTATAGTAACCATACCAACCTTGCCCTTGGCAATTGCATAATGTGACTCGGTTCCTGCCACCCTAGGATTCAATTATCCCCATTGCGTTTAAACATCCTACTTTAGTGGTAGTAGTTCCCACTGTAATATCTCACTTACAGACAAGAACGACCACAGAGTTCTCCAACAATGCTGAGGCCTACCTCACAAATGAATTTTGCACAGTTTTAGAGAAAGGTGTGTCCTCTGGACCCTCCTGATGTTAGTATGAAGATTTTGTATAATAAATCCACCTTAACAGTCCAATCTCCCTAAGTTTTTTGATACCTCCCTTTTCAGTATATCAAGGAAGTTTTGACATTTCGATTTCATTTAGTGTAGGCATTTTTTGGTCCATATTTTATCACCCAACCAATCAAATTGTCAGAGAACTCTATCTCCTTGAGCTGCAACATTGAATACATTCTTAGGGAATCCATATTAATAATTTCAGCCTGATATAAATTTATGTTCCTTCCACCATTATCCCAAATCCTTAATATCTATTCCCACACATGTTCTCCATTTTTCTTTCTATGTAAATTGAAAAAATCATGTCATTATTTTGGAGTACAGTGCACCTCCTCATCGGTCTCACCTTGTACCTCAGCCTTCAGGGTCTTCTGGGACTTGTGTCTAGTTATAGGTTCATAAGTAAAGAGGGAAATTTGGGATAGATCCTGAGAAGAATCTGCAAGGTGGTTACAGGTAACTTACCTCAGGGATGGCCATTAAAAGTCCTTTGGCAAATCAGGGTTAAACTCCTCTGACAAGGGTGGAAGAGCTGGTCCTCCTGACAAAGAAGACCCAGAATTTGGGGGTTCATTATCCTCAACTTCATCAGGATCTGTCCATATGTCTCCATTCCAAATTTTAGTATCCACATAATTCTAAATTAATGACTTATTTTAACAGATGAAACCTTACAAATTTGGAGATTCAAATCATCCATGCACAGGATGATTCTCTGAATTTTGTATTCAGGACCTCAGACCTTTCACTGCAGGAAATAAGGGTTTCTTTCAAGGAAGACATAGGAAATTTCAGGTAATTTATGTAGAAGTTGAGCTGAGAATTAGAAGCTCTGAATTCATCCTCTCCCACTACTCCCTCCAATGCAGTCTGTAGCAACAAGCCATTATCATTATATTCATTAGTTTGACAAAAATATTTTAAGGTATCAAATATGTAGTCATCCAGAACTTTACAATTTGTAAGTATTTGATTAAGATTATCCAATAGTGTCATTTTGCATATCTCTATTGCCACATCACACCATGGACCATCGGTGTCCAGTGTCTTCTTTATCACTGAAAATAGAGTCATTAGTGCCATGAAATATAATCAGATTAGAAAACCAATACAGGGAACCAATATAAGAAATATATATACACAGAGGTACATAAATAGAAAGAAACAGAGACAAAGAGAAATTTTAGAAATTGTTTCATGTGATTAAATCAGGTGTAACTCTTGTCCACCTTAATCATAAAAATAATCTCAATCAAATAGACATCAAGAATTCTTATCACATGGGTATATGTTATCTTCCAGTGAGTTTTCTCTTACTAGAAGACAGATACATTTCTCTCACATTTTATATTCCCTAGAGTGCCTAGAAGAGTTTTGAATTTATAATAATTGAACTGAATCATTTGTAAACAGCGTGGCTACAAAATACTTGATTTACACAAACTGCTGGCACAAGATTGCATCCCTTCAGCATCCCACATGTCGTATATCACAATTATATATACATTTTATGGAATCCTCCCCTCAAAATGGATCATAGTGGGAGTGGAAGGGAAGAAATAAAGGAAAATTTCAAGAATGGCAGGAATCATTCCATTTGGTCTTATTACAGATTCATGTTTAGGAGATACTGAATAGTAATAGCTGCCTGAACCAGATGAAACAGTTTTGTTCTTTTGGTGTGTACTAATTCCCTAAACTCATCAGACCCAGAATTCCACTTCTCCTATGCCAAAGCAGAAGGCTCAACAATGAAGCTGAGCAAGCAACATGGAGTTTCCTGTCACAAAAGGCAATTTCCAGCTTTCACAAAGCAAATATTTTGCAGAGGTACAGGTGTGTCTGTATTTCCCCATGAGCTCAGCCAGCTATTTGCATTTTTACTTGAATCTAAAGTAAGCTGCTTAATCTGTACTGGCAACACAGTTCTCTAGAATAGGACAACTCTGTAAGTTCAGAAGTTTCAACATTTATCAAATATTAGATGTCATTCCAAATCACATTGTAATTAAAATTGTTTGGGAACTTTTTATCCCTGCAAATGTATAATACGACAGCTTTGTGTTTAGCAGCTTCCCTGGAATATTATCAACTCCATGTTGTGGACTATTTGGGCACATCCACCATTTGAGTTTCTATTGACATAATTGCAAATATATCATGCACTGAGATCTCAGCTTCAATTCTGGCCTCCAGGGAGAACTTTTGAAAATAACCCCACTTCCTTCCAATGCATATCTCTTGCTCAGCTATCTAAGCTCACTTACCCCTCCAGAAAAGTTTGGAATAAAGCCTAGGAATAAAAATGGTTTCCAGAGAGTTTAATAGCTCCATGGGTAATCCACACTGGTTAGTTCAAGGATAATGAGATGTCTGGGAAGCTCTTATAGTCAATGTTATGTCCTGGTGTTACTCTTAGTAAACAGTAGTTTCCCATAGTGCAGCACTTGTTTTTTATATACATTCACAAAGATGTTTATTTCAAAATACTTAACAAATTTACAAGTTTCCCTATATGTACTAAGTAATTGTTTCCTCAAGGCCAGAGAAAATGTCACTGCTAGGTAAGTGTATTCAGTTACACTCACATAATCTTGTGGCGATGTCTTAATGCTCTAAATGGAAAACAATAATTCAGTACTTAAAAATATTCTGAATCGTGTTGCTACCTGTTACTTTTGAAAACACCTTCACAACAAGGCACATAGCAATATTAAAAAAGATAATACCATGGAGTGACAAGTCATAACTATTTTACCATGGTGTATAGCCATTTGGATAATATATATAAATCAATATTCTATCTGTTCATGTGTTGCAAATAACACTTGCATTTCATATCTGCAATGATAAAGTGCTAGCTATCCCCCTTGTGTTCTTATTAGTCCTATGCTACATGACTAAATAACAATACACTTAGGGATTTGAAGATAGTAAATATACCCTTATTGTTGAAACTTGTATTAAAAAATAGCTTACTTATAGATATGGGAGTCCACTAATTCTTACTGATCATTCAGGGTACATAATGTTTTGCTTTAAATATCTAGCATTAGGGCAAATTATAAGCTGCAGCATCTGGCACTGAGGCTAAGGCTAGTATTAGGACATTTAGAACCTTTATTCCAAATTAATCATTTTAGTAGAAGAATAAAAATTTTCAAATCAATGAGACTTTTCTCCAGATTTATTCTGTGCAATGGATAGAAAGGCAGCAGGATATGGTTGGGGGTATGTAAATGATACAAGATACATACTTAAGAAATATATAATCTAATTGTATAAGTCTAGCATGTATAAATAAAGTAAGTTGTAAATATTTTCCTGAAATGACTTGCAGATGTAAGGTGTTTAATTAAAAAAAAAAAAAAAAAGAATACAATGTCCAGTGAAGAATAGAAAACTAAACCAAGAGTCAAGAGTCCTGGATTCTGGTTCCAGTTGTCTGACAAACAGAGACCTCAGTTTCTTCTTATGTAAATAATTATGGTACTAGTTATTATATATTACAAGAGATGATCAAATGGGATAATGTATTTGAAAGAGTTTTGAGAAGCATAAAGTGCTATATAAATGCAAGGAATTTTCACATGGAATACTCAGAAAAGTTAGGTTGACTAGTATCAGATATTTGACTAAAATATTAACAAACTGAAAACCACTACAGTTGCAAATATTGAACTGTCAAAAGAGAAGCAAATCTTCCTAAAAAATTTTAATGTCTATATAGTGCTCACAGATGTCTATCTATCTATCCATCTATCTTCTATCTAAACCCTAAATAGTCCTGAACTAGCAAATAATAAATGCTATCTAAATTTATTTATTTACTTTTTTATTATGTTATGTTAGTTACCATACAGTACATTAGTTTTTGATGTAGTGTTCCATGATTCATTGTTTGCTATCTAAATTTTGATGTCATAGCATATAATATGCAAGGTCTAGTTAGGCTTTACTTCAATCAGTTTGGTCAGTCTTTCTAAATAATCACTTGTTGGATTTGTGTGTGCATACCATAGTGACATAAAGCAGCTTGATTCAAGTACACTGTGATCTGTGACACATGATACAGTACCAAATGATGTGTTTGTTAAAATCTGACAGCAGAACACAATGTAAGCAGTTCACATCACTTAATCTGAAATGAGTTCTTTATATGAAAATGTAGAGACAATGTTCATTTGCTAGCAATGATTCAAAAATATTTTAGACAGAGTTTATACAATTTTAGTAATTGAAAACTGATAAATATTGGTACAAATTTGACCAAACAGATAATGGAGATAATTAAGTATAACTTTTTGTTTGTGCTATTGGATTGAACTAGTTATGTTTATTTGATCAGTTATTTCCTCATCTGCTTATTCCTCAGTTTTTAATCATAATTAAAAATATATCTTTAATGGGTTATACTTAAACCTTGAAATATATAGCTTCATTTTGAAAGATATACATGATAGGTAGCAAGAAGTAATTTCAGACCTGGAAATGTGCTTTTTATATAAATTTCATGTATATTTTATATGAACTAGAAATACTGAATTTTCAGTATTTGAAATAGGAATTCAGTACCCAGAGGGATATTAGATTTTTTTTAAATTATTGTTTATGTTTCTACTTGAACTTTTATTTCCTACCATAGAAAAAAACAAATTTCTGATTGACTTAAAGTATTAACAGGTGAATCAGTGTCTCAACATTAAAATGGGTCAAAGGAGTTGTAATATTTACTATAAAAAATGACACTGATAAAGTACTATCTGGGAAAAACTGTGAAGTATAACAGTTACACTGATTTATGTGGTCTATACTTATTTTCTAAAGGAGAAAAATCATTTTAATTTAATTGACAGTCTCTCATACTTGAAATAAAAAGTATCATTTTTTTTTAAGTTTTATTTATTTATCAGAGAGAGAGAGAGAGAGCACACAAGCAGGGGCAGTGGCAGGCAGAGGGAGAAACAGGTTTCCCACTGAGCAAGGACCCCGATGCGGGACTCAATCCCAGGACCCTGGGATCATGACCTGAGCTGAAGGAAGATGCTTAACCGACTGAGCCACCCAGGTGCCCCAGGAGTTCTATTTTTAATCTTGGGGGGAATTTCCATACTGTTTTCCATAGTGGCTATACCCGTTTACATTCCCACCAACAGTGCACAAGAGTACCCTTTCTTCACACTCGCATCAGCACTTGGTATTTTTTTTGATAATTCTAATAGGTATGGACTAATATCACATTGTAGTTCTAATTTTTTATTGAAGTGGAATTGACATATAATGTATTAGTTTCCAGTGTGCAACATATTGACTCAACAATTCTATACATAGTCAATCCTCACCATAATAAGTACAGTCACCATACAACATTATTACATCATTATTGACTATGTTTTCCACGCTGTACTTTTTATCTCCATGACTTACACGTATTTTATAACTGAAAGCTTGTACCTCTTAATCTCCTTTATCTATTTCACCCATTTCCAGACCAACTTCCCTTCTGGCAACCACCACTTTGTTCTCTATATCTAAGTCTGTTTTTGTTTGTTCATTTGATATATTGTTTTGATATTCTACATATAAGTGAAATCATATTGTATTTGTCTTTCTCTGTAGGACTTATTTCACTTAACATATACCCTGTGGGTCTATCCATGTGGCAAATGACAAGACTTTATTATTTTTTATGGTGGAGTAATATTATTACTCCATATTCCACATATATACACACACATATATAAAAACATATACATAAATACATATATAAATATATATACATATATAAATGAAGAAGAGGTGATATATATATGTATATATACCATATATATACCATACATACACATATACAAACAAATACATATATATGAATGTACATACACATACATATATATGAATATGTACATGAACATATATACATATACATATATATCACCTCTTCTTCATATACATATTACATATGAAGAATTTTCCACTATATATACCATATTCTATATTCCATGCATATGCATATATAAACATATGCATGTATATACACATACATATTCATATATGCATATATGAATATATACATATCTACATATTTACATGAATATGCATGAGTATATATGCATATATATAAATATGTATATATATCACACCTTCTTTTTTAAATTTTTTTTCTATTTTATTATGCTATGTTAGTCACCATAAACCATTAGATTTTTTTTTTAATTTTTTTATTGTACACCATTAGTTTTTGATGTAGTGATCCACAATTCATTGTTTTTGTATAACACCCAGTGCTCCATGCAGTACATGCCCTCCTTAATACCCATCACCAGGCTAACCCATCCCACCACCCCCTCCCCTCTAAAACCCTCAGATTGTTTCTCAGAGTGCATAATCTCTCATGGTTCATCTCTCCTTCCAATTTCCCCCCTTCATTTTCCCTTCCTTCTCCTAATGTCCTCCATGCTATTCCTTATGTTCCGCAAATAAGTGAAACCATATAATTGACTTTCTCTGCTTGACTTATTTCACTTAGCATAATCTCCTCCAGTCCCATCCATGTTGATGTAAAAGTTGGGTATTCATCCTTTCTGACGGCTGAATAATATTCCATTGTATATATGGACCACATCTTCTTAATCCATTCATCTGTCAAAGAACATCTTCTTTCCTTTCCATAGTTTGGCTATTGTGGACATTGCTGTTATGAACATTGGGGTGCATATGGCCCTTCTCTTCCTTATATCTGTGTCTTTGGGGTAAATACCCAGGAGTGCAATTGCTGGGTCATAGGGTAGCTCTATTTTTAATTTTTTGAGGAACTTCCACACTGTTTTCCAAAGTGGCTGTACCAACTTGCATTCCCACCAACAGTGTAAGAGGGTTCCCCTTTCTCCACAACCTCTCCAACATTTGTTGTTTCTTGCTTGTCAACTTTTGCCATTCTAACTGGTGTAAGGTGATATCTCAATGTGGTTTTGATTTGAATTTCCCTGATGGCTAATGATGATGAACATTTTTTCATGTGTCTGTTAGCCATTTGTATGTCTTCTTCGGGGAAGTATGTGTTCATGTTTTCTGCCCATTTTTTGACTTTATTATTTGTTTTTTGGGTGTTGAGTTTGAGAAGTTGTTTACAAATCTTGGATACCAGCTCTTTATCTGTAGTGTCATTTGCAAATGTCTTCTCCCATTCTGTGGGTTGCCTCTTTATTTTGTTGACTGTTTCCTTTACTGTGCAGAACCTTTTAATCTAGATTAAGTCCCAAAAGTTCATTTTTGCTTTTGTTTCACTAGCCTTTGGAGATGTATCTTGAAAGAAGTTGCTGTGGGCGATGTCAAAGAGGTTACTGCCTATGTTCTCCTCTAGGATTTTCATAGATTCCTGTCTCCCATTGAGGTCTTTCATCCATTTTGAGTTTATCTTTGTGTATGGTGTTAGAGAATGGTCAAGTTTCATTCTTCTGTATATAGCTGTTCAATTTTCCTAACACCATATATTGAAGAGACTTTTTTCCACTGCATATTTTTTCCTGCTTTGTCGAAGATTATTTGACCATAGAGTTGAGGGTCCATATCTGGGTTCTCTATTCTGTTCCATTGCTCTATATGTCTGTTTTTGTGCCAATACCATGCTGTCTTGGTGATCACACCTTTGCAATATAGCTTGAAATCGGACACCATGATGAACCCAGCTTTGTTTTTCTTTTTCAACTTTTCCTTGGCGATTCGGCGTCTTTTCTGAGTCCATACAAATTTTAGGATTCCTTGTTCCAGCACTTTGAAAAATGTCATTGGAATTTTGATTGGGATGGCATTGAAGGTATAGATTGCTCTGGGTAGCATAGACATTTTAACAATGTTTATTCTTCCGATCCAGGAGCATGGAATGTTTTTCCACCTTTTTGTGTCTTCTTCGATTTCTTTCATAAGTGTTCTGTAGTTCTAGAGTATAGATCCTTTACCTCTTTGGCTGGGTTTATTCTGAGGTATCTTATGGTTTTCGATGCTATTGTAAATGGAATCGTTTCTCTAATTTCTCTCTCTACAGTTGCATTGTTAGTGTCTAAGAAAGCAACGGATTTCTGTGCATTGATTTTGTATCCTGCCACATCACTGAATTGCTGTATGAGTTCTAGTAATTTGGGGGTGGAGTCTTTTGGGTTTTCCACATAAAGTATCATGTCATCTGCTAAAAGAGAGAATTGGACTTCTTCTTTGCCAATTTAAATACCTTTCATTTCTTTTTGTTGTCTGATTGCTGTTGCTAGGACTTCTAGTACTATGTTGAACAACAGTGGTGAGAGTGGGCATCCTTGTCGTGTTCCTGATATTAAGGGAAAGCTTTTGCCCATTGAGGTTGATATTCACTGTGGGTTTTTTATAGATGGATTTTATGAACTTGAGGAATGTTCCCACTATCCCTATACTCTGAAGAGTTTTAATCAGGAAAGGATGCTCTATTTTGTCAAATGGTTTTTCTGCATCAATTAAGAGGAACATATGGTTTTTCTCTCTTCTCTCATTAATGTGTTCTGTCACATTGATTGATTTGCAAATGTTGAACCACCCTTGCATCCCAGGGATAAATCCCACTTGGTCGTAGTGGATGATCCTTTTGATGTATGGTTGCATCCTATTAGCTAGGATTTTGTTGAGGATTTTAGAATCCATATTCATCAAGGATATCGGACTGAAATTCTCCATTTTGATGGGGTCTTTGCCTGGTTTTGGGATCAAGGTAATGTTGGCCTCATAGAATGACTCTGGAAACTTTCCTTCTGTTTCTATTTTTTTAAAACAGCTTCAGGAGAATAGGTATTATTTCTTCTTTGAATGTTTGGTAGAATTCCCCACGGAATCCATCAGGCCTTGGACTCCTCTTGTTTTTTGGGAGGTTTTGGATCACTACTTCAATCTCGTTACTCGTTCTTGGCCTATTCAGGTTGTCAATTTCTTCCTGTTTCAGTCCTGGGAGTTTATAGGTTTCCAGGAAGGCCTCCATTTCGTCCAGATTGCTCAGTTTATTGGCATATAGTTGTTGATAATAATTTCTAATAATTTTTAGTATTTCCTTGGTGTTAGTCGTGATCTCTTCCCTTTCATTCATAATTTTATTAATTTGTGTCCTTTCTCTTTTCTTTTGGATAGATCTGGCCAGTGGTTTATCGATCTTATTAATTCTTTCAGAGAACCAGCTTCTAGTTTCTTTGATCTGATCTACTGTGTTTCTGGGTTCCAATTCATTGTTCTCTGCTCTACTCTTAATTATTTCTCTTCTAATGCATGGCTTAGGCATTGTTTGTTGCTTTTTCTCTAGTTCTTTATGGTGTAGAGTTAGTTGGTGAATTCAGGATTTTTCTATTTTTTTGAGTGAGTCTTGGATAGCTATGCATTTCCCCCTTAGGACTCCCATAGTTTTTGGACTGACGTGTTTTCATTCTCATTGGTTTCCATGAATTGTTTAAGTTCTTCTTTGATTTCCTAGTTGACCCAAACATTCTTGAGCAGAGTGGACTTTAGCTTCCAAGTGTTTGAATTTCTGCCAAATTTTTTCTTGTGATTGAGTTCCAGTTTTAAAGCATTATGGTCTGAGAATTTGCAGGGAATAATCTCAATCTTTTGGTATCAGTTGAGACCTGATTTGTGACCCAGTATGTGGTCTATTCTGGAGAAAGTTCCATGTGCGCTCAAGAAGAATGAGTATTCTGTTGTTTTAGGGTGGAATGTTCTGTATATATCTATGAGGTCCATCTGGTCGAGTGTATCATTCAAAGCTCTTGTTTCTTTGTTGATTTGCTGCTTAGATGATCTGTCTATTGCTGAGAGTGGAGTATTGAGGTCTCCTACAATTAACATATTGTTATCAATATGATTTTATATTTTGGTTAACAGTTGATTATGTAGATGGCTGCTCCCATGTTGGGGACATAGATATTTACAATTGTTAGATCTTCTTGTTGGATAGACCCTTTAAGAATGACATAGTATCCTTCTGTGTCTCTTATTACAGACTTTAGTTTAAAATCTAATTTGTCTGGTATAAGAGTTGCTACCCCAGCTTTCTTTTGAGGTCCATTGGCATGGAAGATGGATCTCCATCCCTTCACTTTCAGTCTGGATGTATCTTTAGGTTCAAAAAGAGTCTCTTGTAGACAGCATATGGATGGGTCCTGTCTTTTTATCCAATATTCAACCCTGTGGTGTTTTATGGGAGCATTTAGGCCGTTCACATTGAGAGTGATTATTGAAAGATATTAATTTATTGTCATCATGTTCCCTGTGAAGTTGTTGTTTTTATAGATTGTCCCTGTAAATTTCTCTTGTACATCATTCTTGGGGTCTTTTTCCTTTTATAGAACCTCCCTTAATATATCTTGCAGGGCCGGCTTAGTGGTCACATATTCTTTTAGTTTCTGCCGGTCTTGGAAGCTCTGCATCTCTCCATCCATTCTAAATGAAAGCCTTGCTGGATAAAGCATTCTTGGCTGCATGTTCTTCTCATTTAGTACCCTGAATATGTCTTGCCAGGCCTTTCTGGCTTGCCAGGTCTCTATGGATAGGCCTGACGTTATTCTGATGTTCCTCCCTTGTACGTAAGGAGTCTCTTCCCCCTAACTGCCCTTAAGATGGTTTCCTTGGTTCTAAGATTTGTGAGTTTTACTATTACGTGCCGGGGTGTTGGCCTGTTTTCCTTGATCATGGGAGGAGTCCTCTCTGCCTCTAGGACATGAATGTTTGTTTCATTCCCCAGATTAGGGAAGTTCTCAGCTATGATTTGCTCAAATATATCTTCTAGTCCTCTCTCTCTCTCCACCCCCTCAGGGATTCCAATAATTCTTACATTGGACCGTTTCTTGGTGTCCCTTATTTCTCTGATTCTATTTTCTTGGATTCTGAGTTGTTTTTCCCTGGCCTCCTCTTTTCCCTTTTTATCTATTAAATGGTTTTCCATGTCACTAATTCGTTCTGCCTTGCTTACCCTAGCTGTTAGAGTATCTAGATTAGATTGGATCTCACTGATAGCATTTTTAAGTTCTGCCAATTCAGCTTTCATTTTTGCCCTTAGAGACTCTATGTTGTCATTAATTGATTTCTCCATTCTAGCTATTGTCTTCACAATTGCTACCCTGAATTCCTTCCCCGACATCTTGGTTATATCTGAATCCGTTTGTAAATATGTGGCATAAGTCATAATCTCTGAGTCTTTCCTATTTTGGGGGTTCTTCCTCCTAGTCATTCTGTTGAGGGGTGGTTGAGGGAATGTATAGAGTCCAAATTATTGACCACAACTCAAGCAAGATGCTCCTGTTTTCTAAGGACATTAGGGTTGCTGGCCTCTTGTTTTCCCAGCCTGTCTTCTGGGGGAGGGGCCTGCCGCACTGTTACTCAGGCAACCCTGTTTGGGCAGAGTTGCCCTTCCCCCTGTGCAGGAGGATGGGCTCAGTAGGAACTAGTTTTTTGGGCTTTTTTTCTCTGGCAGCTTTCCCTGGTGGCTTTCCGCATCTCTTCCGAGAGGCAGAGCAGAAGAGACCATTTCCCACCCTCTGCCTCAGAACAGAGAGATTACAGTCTGTTCTTTAGTGAGCTCTCCAGGCAACACTATCTCCGTTTCTGTCCGTGCTGCTATAAACTGCAGCATCCTGGGTTATGCACCCCTCTGCAGCGTTCCCAGTCCTCACCTCCAGGTCGGGGCATGTCTCTGCCGTTTTTGCTTCTAAAACCGCCAGCCACC
The DNA here is from genome assembly GCF_004348235.1 of Phoca vitulina. Classification (NCBI taxonomy): domain Eukaryota; kingdom Metazoa; phylum Chordata; class Mammalia; order Carnivora; family Phocidae; genus Phoca; species Phoca vitulina. The sequence continues at coordinate 77,720 of NW_022589872.1, forward strand.
CCCGGTTTGCACTCACAGCCCCTCCCCTCAGGGTTTCTGTCCATGGGCTGCCCTAAAGTCCTTTCCCCACAGCTACCAGTTTGCAAGTCTGTGCCCCGTCCCCAGTGCAGGAGGCTATCTCTCACCAGTGGTGTATGATCGCATCAGCCAGACTCCCTCCCCGTGCCATTTATCCTCTGATATCTGCCTGCAGAATCATGGCTCCCCACTTCAGACCTCTAAACCAACCGCCTGTGATATTCTGTTTGTAGAGATCCAGATCTATCTTCTTACATCAGTCTGATTTTGTGGGTGTTCAGAGTGGTCTGGTAGATATCCAGCTCAACTCCAGGGACTGGTTGGATAGTTCCCTTACTCCTCTGCCATCTTTTCCCCCCTCTATCACATCTTCTTTATCCACTTATCCACTCGTCTACTGATGAACATTTGGGTTGCTTGCATATGTTGGCAATTATAAATAATGCTACAATCAACATAATGGTGCATTTATTTTTTGAATTAGTGTTTTTGTATTCTTTGGATAAATGCCCAGCAGCGGAATTACTAGATCATATGGTAATTCTATTTTTTTAATTTTTTGAGGAACTTCCATATGGTTTCCCACAGTGGCTGTACCAATTGAAATTCCCACCAACAGTGTATGAGGGTTCCCTATTCTCCCCATGCTTACCAACATTTATTATTTCATATCTGATTAATTCTAGCCATTCTGACTGGTGTGAGATGATATTTTATTGCAGTTTTGATTTACATTTTCCTGATGATTAGTGACGCTGAGCATCTTTTCATGTGTCTGTTGGCCATCTGTAATATCTTCTTTGGAAAAATGTTTATTCAGGTCCTCTACCTATTTTTAATTTGGTTATTTGCATTTTTTGGTGTTGAGTTTTATATTTATCTTTTTATATTTTGGTCATTAACCCCTTATTGGATATAGTATTTGCAAATATCTTCTCCCATTTAGTAGGTTGTCTTTTCATTTTGTTAATGGTTTCTTTCACTGTGCAAAAGCTATTTATTTTGGTGTAGTTCCACTAGTTTATTTTTGCTTTTGTTTCTCTTGCCTTAAGAGACATATCTTTAAATATGTTGCTGGGGCTGATGTCCCACAAATTATTGCCTATATTTTTTTTTAGGAATTTTATGGTTTCAGGTCTCAATTTAGATCTTTAGTCCATTTTAAGTTTATTTTTGTGTATGACATAAGAAATTGGTCAGTTTCATTCTTTTGAATGTAGATGTCCCATTTTCCCTGCATCATTTATTAAAGAGACTGTCCTTTGCCCATTGCATATTCTTGCCTCGTTTGTCATAGATTAATTGACCATATAGGTGTGGGGTATTTCTGGGTTCTCCATCCCTTTCCATTGATCTGTGTGTCTATTTGTGGTCAGTACCATATTGTTTTGGGTGCTAGAGCTTTGTAGTATATCTTGAAGTCTGAGTTTTTCATATAAAACCTGTATTATGTTGAGGTATGTTCCCTCTAACTTCACTCTGTTGAGCATTTTTATCATGAACAGATATTGTATTTTGCCCATACTACCCAAAGCAATCTACAAATCCAATGCAATTCCTATCAAAATACCAATAGTATTTTTCATAGAACTGGAACAAATAATCCTAATATTTGTAGTTTTAATTTGCATTTCCATGGTGATTAATGATTTGAAAATCTTTTCATACAATTTGTATGTCTTCTTTGCAAAAATGTCTATTCAGGTCATTTGCCCACTTTTTTTTTAATTGAACCCCTTATCAGACATACAGGATGAAAATTTTTTCAGCCATTTCATTGGTTGATTTTTCATTTTGTTGTTTCTTTCTTTTGCTGTGTAGAAGCTTTTTAGTCTCAAGTAGGCTCTTTCCCTATGTTTTCTTATAGGAAATTTACAGGTTTAGGTCTTTTGGTCTCAAATCCATTTTGGTTTAATTTTTGTGAGAGGTGGAACATAGGAAACCAATTTCATTATTTTGGATGTGAATATCCAGTTTTCACAGTATCATTTATTGAAGAGATTATCCTTTCCCCATTGAATATTTTTGGCTCACGTGTTAAATATTAACAATATATGCTTATGTTTATTTCTGGGCTCTTGATTCTGTTCCATTGATCTCTGTGTCTATTTGATGCCTATGCCATACTCTTTTGATCATATTAGCTTTGCAATGTAGTTTGAAATCAGAAAGTGTAATGCTTCCAGCTTTGTTCTTCTTTCTCAGAATTGCCTTCTCCATTGATGTTCTTTTCTTGCTCCATATGAATCTTAGAATTGTTTTTTTTTCCTATGTTTGTGAAAAATGACATTGAAATTTTGATAGGGGTTGCATTGGATCTATAGATAACTTTGGTAGCATATACATTTTTTATAATATTAACTCTTCTGATGAACATGAGATCTTACAATTTATTTTGTGTCTTCTTAGAGTTCTTTTATAAATGTCTATTAATTGGGGCTCCTGGGTGGCTCAGTCGTTAAGTGTCTGCCTTTGGCTCAGGTCATGATCCCAGGGTCCTGGGATCGAGTCCCACATCAGGCTCCCTGCTCAGCGGGAAGCCTGGTTCTCCCTCTCCCACTCCCCCTGCTTGTGTTCCCTCTCTCGCTGTGTCTATGTCAAATTAAAACCCTTAGAAATCTTCTCCAGTGAGAGACAACCCTGCCTAAAATGTGCTCAGGTGGTGAAAAGGGGCAGAATTCTAGGTGGGACAGTGCAGTCTCAGGATTCCCATAGTCACAAAAATAATGGGGGTGCCTGAGCCAGTAGAGTTCCGAAGCATCGGAGTGGGGAAACTGGTTACAGTCAGTGAGCCTGGGAGGGGGCACTCTGCTTGGCTCACCATAAATCATGAACTGTGGTTCCATTGGGTGACTGCTCTCAGTACCAGGGTACTACAAAGTGCAGTAACATGGAACCCTCTGCCTTCCCCCAGAAGGATTGGTGTGGGTGTGCACCACAGGAGTTTGCAGAGTTTGGCACACAACAAAAGTGAATACTGTTTATCCCTGAGGGTTTACTGAAGAGAGGGGATCTTGATCTTTCAGCTCTGGGGCTGGAAATCAGGGCAGAGCCATTTTTATTTTGATCCTCTAAAGAGGTGCAGAAAGTCTTCAGGGAAAAACCACACAGAGGACCAGCTTACACTGAACCTGACCCCCTGGCAAGGGGTGGTACAAATCTGCCCAGGCAAAGACACCTGAGAAGCAGTGCAGCAGGCCCCTCCCACAGAAGAACAACTGAAAGAACAAGTGCACAGCAAGTTTACTGACCCCACAAGACTGTAAAACTCCAGGGCTAGGAGAAAATAGTATATAGAATTTGAGGGTTTTTTCTCATGATTCATTTCTTTCAGTTTAAAATTTTCCATTTCTTTTTTCTTTCTTCCCTTTTCAACTAGTTTCTTATTTTATCAAGTCTTTGTTTTTAAGGCTTTTTTTAACTTTCATTTTTTTACATTTACATTTTATAGATAGATGCTTCATTTTTGGCTTCCTTTCAATCTACTCAATTTTATTTTTGTATATATATAATGTGTATGAGTGTGTGTATAAAGTTTTGCTTTCTTTACAATTTTGGGATTCAGTGTTTCCTAACACATAGAACAAAATACACTCATGACCAAGTGGATCACCCTGTTTTGTTCACCTTGTGAGATTATATTCCCTCTTCTCCCCCCCTTTTTATTCTTTTTCTTTTTCTTTTCTTTTTTTTTTTTTGGTTTCTGACCTCTTTGGATTTCTTTAGTGTGTATTTTGCTTGGGTTGTGGTTGATATTTTTTTTTTATTTCATTCACTTATTCATCCATTCTTCTCTGGGCAAAATGACTAGAAGGGGAAATTAACAACAAAATAAAGAATCAGAAGTAATACTCTCTGTCACAGATCTAATCAATATGGATATAAGTAAAATGTCAGAGATGGAATTCAAGATAACAATTATAAAGTTACTGGTTGGGCTTGAAAAAAGCATAAAAGACACTAGAGAATCTTTTAGTACAGAAATGAGATCTAATCAGGCTGAAATTAAAAATGCTCTAACTGAGATGCAGTCTAATTTGGATGGTCTTACATTGGGTAACTGAGACAGAAGAGAGAGTAAGTGACATAGAAGACAAGTTAATGGAAAGGAAGGAAACCGAGGAAAAGAAAAGTAAACAACTAATAAACCAGGAGGGGAGGCTTTGAAGAAATCAGTGATGCCATAAAACAAAACATCAGAATTATAGGAGTGCCAGAGGGAGAGGAGAGAGAGGGCCAGAAGGTATATTTGAGCATATCAGAGCTGAGAACTTCCTTAATCTGGGGAATGAAACAGGCATTCACGTCCAAGAGATAGAGAGGACACCTCACAAAATCAATAAAAATAGATCAATATCCGCCATATAATAGTGAATTGCAAATTTCAAAGATAGAAAATCCTAAAAGCAGCTTGAGACAAGAGGTTCCTAATCTACAGAGGTAGGAACAATAGGCTGACATCAGACCTATCCACAGAGGTCTGTCAGTCAGAAAGGGTTGTCATGATATATTCAGGGTACTAAATGAGAAAGAAACATGCAGCCAAGAATACTTTATCCAGCTAGGCTGTCATTCAGAATGGAAGGAGTGATAAAGAGCTTCCAGGACAAAGAAACTGAAATAATACATGACCACCAAGCTAGACCTGCAAGAAATATTCAGGAGATCCTGTAAGGAAAGAGAGAGCCCAAGAGTAACATAGACCAAAAATAAACAGAGAAAATCCACAGAAACAGGGACTTTGCAGGTAATACAATGACACAAAATTCATATCTTTCAATAGTTACTCTGAATGTAAATGGGCTAAATGCTCTAATCAAAAGACACAGGGTATCAGATTGGATAAAAAAGCAAGATGCATCCATATGCTGTCTACAAGAGATTCACTTTTGACCAAAAGATACCTCCAGACTGAAAGTAAAGGAGTGGAGAAAATTTATCATGTTAATACACCTCAAAAGAAAGCTGGGGTAGCAATCCTCATATCAGACAAATTAGATTTTAAACCAAAGACTGTAGTAAGAGATGAAGAGTGACACTCAATCATACTTAAAATGTCTACCCAACAAGAAAACATGACAATTATAAATATTTATGCCCCCAACAGGGGAGCAGCTAATTATATCAACCAATTAATAACCAAATTATAGAAAGACATTGATAATATTATAATAACAGTAGGGGACGTCAACATCCTCTACTCACAGCAATGGACAGATCATCTAAGCAGAAGATCAACAAGGAAACAAGGACTTTGAATGACACTCTGAACCAGATGGACTTCACAGATGCATACAGAGCATTCCGTCCTAAAGCAACAGAATACCCATTCTTCTCAAGTGCATATGAGACTTTCTTCAGAATAGATGACATACTGGGTCACAAGTCAGGTCTCAACCAATACCAAATGATTGGGATCATTCCCTGTATGTTTTCAGACCACAATGCTTTGAAACTAGGACTCAATCACAAGAGAAATTTGGAAGGAACTTAAACACTTGGAGGTTAAAAAGCATCCTACCAGGAGCAAGAGTAGGAGACCTAAATTTCGTCTGGTCCCAGGAATTCAGCTAGATAGGGATCAAACCATTCTGAACACCTACGAACTCAACGGGAGATCAAAGAAAAGAATGGCAGCAACTCTCTAAACAGAAAAGCGACCACTTTCTGGAAGGTAGGACATGCAGAGAAGTGAATCTGAGGAGATATTCGGGAAGATAGATGGCGGGGGAGGGGGCCTCCGTCAGCCGCTACTGGCAAGTGATACAGCAGCAGAGCACAAAATCGGAAATTTTAGAGGTCGGATCTGCTGAGGGACGTCGCTCCAGTGGCTAAGCAGGAGGTGGAACTCTCACTGGGACAGTGTGGTCTCAGGACCCTCAGGGTCACAGAAAGACCAGGGATGTGGAAGTGCGGCAGAGCTCCCAGGTATCAGAACAGGGAAGCTAGCTGCAAAGACGGAGCAGAGAAAAGGGCTCTCAGCTTGGGGTTGCCATAAACCATGATCCATGGCACAGTCAGGCCACTGCTCTTCCAGCAGGGACCCAACAAGCGGCAGATCTGGGGAGATTCCCCTTCCTCCCCTGGGAGGAGCAACGTGGGAGCGCACTGCAGGGATCTGCTGGGTTTGGAGACTACACATGGGGTTGTTAGCCAGAGATAGAAACGCTTGGTCACAAGCAGGGTGAGCACGGAGTGTGGCCAGAGACCAGCAAGATGGGAGTGATTGACTGCTTTTCTCGGGAGCTCACTGAGGAGTGGGATCCCGAGTTCTCAGCTCCTCCAGGGCAGAGATTGGGAGGCTGCAATTTTCACTTTCATCCTCCAAAGCTGTTCAGAAAGCTTGCAGGGAACAAAGGCAATGGAGAGCAAACCCGAGCAAACCTGGCAAAGACGGGGCAACTCCACCTCCGGCAAAGACATTTGGGAACCACAGCAACAGGCCCCTCCCCCAGAAAATCAGCAAGAACAGCCAGCAAAAACCAAATTTACCAATCAATGAGAACGACAGAACTCCAGCACTAGGGGAATACTGCACATAGAATTCATGGCTTTTTTTCCCCATGATTCTTTAGTCTTTCAAAGTTAATTTTTTTTTGTAACTTTCTTTTTCTTTTACTTTTTATAATTTTTCTTTTCCCTTTTTCAACCAACATCTTATCAATCCCTTTTTTTAAAAGATCTTTTTTATTTTTCATTTTTAGAGTCATATTCTATCCCTTCATAGTAGTTAACCTTATTTTTGGTATATATATATATATATAAGTTGTTCTCCCTTTAAAATTTTGGGATACAGTTTCTTCTAACAGACCAAAATATACCCTAAATCTCTAGTGTATGGCTTTGTTCTAGTCTCCTGCCTGATCACATTCTCTCCTTTTTTTTTTTAAATCCTCTTCTTTCTGTTTTCAACCAACTTGTTATCATCAATTCGTTTTGTAAAATCTTTTATAATTTTCATCTTTATAGTCATACTCCATCCCTGCATCGTATTAACCCTTATTTTTGAACATATAAAGGTTTTTCTTTTGTTAAAATTTTGGGAGGCATTTTCTTCTAAGAGACAAAAATACACCCAAAATCTAGTGTGTGGCACTGATCGATTCACCAGCCTGATCATATTTGATCATATTGTGTTTTTTTGTTTTGTTTTGTTTTGTTTGTTTTGGTTGTTTTTATCTTTTTCTTTTTCTTTTTTCTTTCTTTCCCTTTCTTTGCCCCAGGTTTCAGGTCGCTTCTGATTTGTTTAGTGTATATTTTTCTGGGGATGTTATTACCCTGTTAGAATTTTGTTCTCTGATTCTTCTATTCTCCTCTGGACAAAATGACAAAACGGAAAAAATCACTTCAAAAAAAAAAGAAAAAGAGGCAGTACTGACTTCCAGGGACCTAATCAATACAGACATTAGTATGATGTCAGAACTAGAGTTCAGAATGATGATTTTAAAGATACTAGCTGGGCTTGAAAAAAGCATGGAACATATTAGAGAAACCCTTTCTGGAGAAATGAAAGAACTAAAATCTAACAAAGTCGAAATCAAAAAGGCTATTAATGAGGTGCAATAAAAAATGGAGTCTCTTAATGCTAGGATAAATGAGGCAGAAGAGAGAATTAGTGATATAGAAGACCAAATGTTGGAAAATAAAGAAGCTGAGAAAAAGAGAGATAAACAACTACTAGATCACGAGGGCAGAATTTGAGAGATAAGTGATACCATAAGATGAAACAATATTAGAATAATTGGGATCCCAGAAGAAGAAGAAAGAGAGAGAAGGACAGAAGGTATCTTGGAGCAAATTATAGCAGAGAACTTCCCTAATTTGGGGAAGGAAACAGGCATCAAAATCCAGGAAGCACAGAGAGCCCCCTCAAAATCAATAAAAATAGGTCAACAGCCCAACATCTAATAGTAAAACTTAGGAGTCTCAGAGACAAAGAGAAAATCCTGAAAGCAGCCCCGGAGAAGAGATCCATACCCTACAATGGTAGAAACATTAGATTGGCAACAGACCTGTCCACAGAGACCTGGCAGGCCAGAAAGAACTGGCATGATATATTCAGAGCACTAAATGAGAAAAATATGCAGCCAAGAATACTATATCCAGCTAGGCTGTCATTGAAAATAGAAGGAGAGATAAAAAGCTACCAGGACAAACAAAAAATAAAGAATTTGCAAACACAAAACCAGCCCTACAAGAAATATTGAAAGGGGTCCTCTAAGCAAAGAGAAAGCCTAAAAGCAACATAGACCAGAAAGGAAGACAGACAATATACAGTAACAGTCACCTTACAGGCAATACAATGCCACTAAATTCATATCTTTCAATAGTTACCCTGAATGTAAATGGGCTAAATGCCCCAATCAAAAGACACAGGCTATCAGATTGGATAAAAAAAACAAGACCCATTGATATGCTGTCTCATATCATTTTAGATCCCAAAACACCGCCAGATTGAAAGTGAGGGGGTGAAAAACCATTTACCATGCTAATGGACACCAAAAGAAAGCTGGGGTGGCAATCCTTATATCAGACAAATTAGTTGTTTTTTTTTTTTTAAGAATTTTTATTTATTTGACAGAGAGAGACACAGCGAGAGAGGGAACACAAGCAGGGGGAGTGGGAGAGGGAGAAGCAGGCTTCCCGCGGAGCAGGGAGCCTGATGTGGGGCTCGATCCCAGGACCCTGGGATCATGACCAGAGCCGAAGGCAGACGCTTAACCATCTGAGCCACACAGGCGCCCCGACAAATTAGATTTTAAACCAAAGACTGTAATAAGAGATGAGGAAGGAAACTATATTCGACTTAAAGGGTCTATCCACCAAGATCTAACAATTGTAAATATCTATGCCCCTAACATGGGAGCAGCCAATTAACAACAAAAGCAAAGAAACACATCGACAACAATACAATAATAGTGGGGGACTTTAACAACTCCCTCACTGAAATGGACACATCATCTAAGCAAAAGATCAACAAGGAAATAAAGACGTTAAGTGACACACTGGCCCAAATGGACTTCACAGGTACATTCAGAACATTCCATCCCAAAGCAACAGAATACACATTCTTCTCTAGTGACCGTGGAACATTTTCCAGAATAGATCACATCCTAGCTCACAAATCAGGTCTCAACATGTACCAAAAGACTGGGATCATTCCCTGCATATTTTCAAACCACAATGCTTTGAAACTAGAACTCAATCACAAGAGGAAAGTCGGAAAGAACTCAAATACGTGGAGGCTAAAGAGCATCCTACTAAAGAATGAATGGGTCAACCAGGAATTTTAAGAAGAATTTAAAAAAATTCATGGAAACATTGGTGCTATGAACATTGGGGTGCATATGGCCCTTCTGTGGAAAGAGCCGAGATGCTCTTCAACAGATGAATGGATAAAGAAGATGTGGTCCATATATACAATGGAATATTACTCAGCCATCAGAAAAGATGAATACCCAACTTTTACATCAACATGGATGGGACTGGAGGAGATTATGCTAAGTGAAATAAGTCAAGCAGAGAAAGTCAATTATCATATGGTTTCACTTATTTGTGGAACATAAGGAATAGCATGGAGGGCATTAGGAGAAGGAAGGGAAAAATGGGGGGGGATTGGAGGGAGAGAGGAACCATGAGAGACTATGGACCTGAGAAAAAAACAGGGTTTTAGAGCGGAGGGGCAGGGGGGATTGGTTAGCCCAGTGATGGGTATTAAGGAGGGCACGTACTGCATGGAGCACTGGGTGTTATACAAAAACAATGGATCGTGATCACTACATCAAAAACTAATGATATATTGTATGGTGACTAACATAACATAATAAAATTTAAAAATAAATAAATAAATAAAAATTCATGGAAACAAATGGAAATGAAAACACAACTATTTAAAATCTTTGGGATGCAGGAAAGGTGGTCCTAAGAGGAAAGTATATAGCAAAACAAGCTTTTCTCAAGAAACAAGAAAGGCCTCAAATACAAAACCTAAACCTACACCTAAAGGAGCTGGAAAAAGAAAAGCAAATAAAACCTAAACCCAGAAGAAGAAGAGAAATAATAAAGATCAGAACAGAAATCAATGAAATAGAAACCAAAAGAACAGTAGAAGAGATCAACAAAACTAGGAGCTGGTTCTTTGAAAGAATTAACAAGATTGATAAACCCCCGGCCAGACTTATCAAAAAGAAAAGAGAAATGACCCAAATCAACAAAATCATGAATGAAAGAGGACAGATCTCAACGAACTCCAAAAAAAAAAAGAATTATAAGAACATATTAAGAACAACTATATGCCAGCAAATTTGATAATCTGGAAGAAATGGATGCATTCCTAGAGATGTATAAACTACCAAAACTGAACCAAGAGGAAATAGAAAACCAGAACAGACCTATAACCAGTAAGGAAATTGAAGCACTAATCAAAAATCTCCCAACAAACAAAAGCCCACGGCCAAGTGGCTTCCCAGGGGAATCCTACCAAACATTTAAGGAAGAATTAATATTTATTCTTCTGAAAATGTTCCAAAAAATAGAAATGGAAGGAAAACTTCTAAACTCCTTTTATGAGGCCACCATTACATTGATCCCAAAACCAGACAAAGACCCCTCAAAAAGGAGAATTACCAACCAATATCCTTGATGAACATGGAAGCAAAAATTCTCACCAAAATACTAGCCAATAGGATCCAACAGTACATTAAAAGGATTATTCACCATGATCAAGTGGGATTTATCCCTGGGCTGCAAGTTGGTTCAACATCTGCAAATCAATCAATGTGATACAGTACATTAATAAAAGAGAGAACAAGAACCATATGATCCTCTCAATAGATGCAAAAAAAGCATTTGACAAACTACAGCATCCTTTCTTGATCAAAACTCTTCAGAGTATAGGGATAGAGGACACATACCTCAATATCATAAAAGCCATCTATGAAAAACCCACAGTGAATATCATTCTCAATGGGGAAAAACTGAGAGCTTTCCCCCTAAGGTCAGGAACACGGTAGGGATGTCCACTATCACCACAGCTATTCAACATAGTATTAGAAGTCCTAGCCACAGCAATCAGACAACAAAAAGCAATCAAAGGCATCCAAATTGGCAAAGAAGAAGCCAAACTCTCACTCTTTGCAGATGATATGATACTTTATGTGGAAAACCCAAAAGACTCCACCCCAAAACTGCTAGAACTCATACAAGAATTCAGTAAAGTCGAAGGATATAAAATCAATGCACAGAAATCGGTGACATTCCTATACACCAACAACAAGACAGAAGAAACAGAAATTAAGGAGTTGATCCCATTTACAATTACACCCAAAACCAGAAGATACCTAGGAATAAATCTAAGCAGAGGGGCAAAGAATCTGTACTCAGAAAACTATAAAATACTCATGAAAAAATTGAGGAAGACACAAAGAAATGGAAAAATGTTCCATGCTCATGGATTGGAAGAACAAATATTGTGAAGATGTCAATGCTACCTAGAGCAATCTACACATTCAATGCAATCCCTATCAAAATACCATCAACTTTTTTCAAAGAAATGGAACAAAGAATCCTAAAATTTGTATGGAACCAGAAAAGACCCCGAATAGTCAGAGGAATGTTGAAAAAGAAAAGGAAAGCTGGTGGGATCACAATTCCAGACTTCAAACTCTATTACAAAGCTGTAATCATCAAGACAGTATGGTACTGGCACAAAAACAGACACATAGATCAATGGAACAGAATAGAGAGCCCCAAAATGGTCCCTCAACTCTATGGTGAACTAATCTTTGACAAAGCAGGAAAGAATGTCCAATGGAAAAAAGAGAGTCTCTTCAATAAATGGGGTTTGGAAAATTGGACAACCACATGCAGAAGAATAAAACTGGATCATTTCCTTACACCACACACAAAAATAGACTCCAAATGGTTGAAAGACCTAAATGTGAGACAGGAGTCCATCAACATCCGAAAGGAGAACACTGGCAGCAACCTCTTCGACCTCAGCTGCAGCAACTTCTTCCTAGAAACATCGCCAAAGGCAAGGGAAGCAAGGGCAAAAACGAACTATTGGGACTTCATCAAGATAAAAAGCTTTTGCACAGCAAAAGAAATAGTCAACAAAACCAAAAGACAACCGACAGATGGGAGAAGATATTTGCAAATTCCATATCAGATAAAGGGCTAGTATCCAAAATCTATAAAGAACTTATTAAAGTCAACACCCAAAGAACAAATGATCCAATCAAGAAATAGGCAGAAGACATGAACAGACATTTTTCCAAAGAAGACATCCAAATGGCCAACAGACACACGAAAAAGTGCTCAACATCACTTGGCATCAGGGAAATCCAAATCAAAACCTCAGTGAGGTACCACCTCATACCCGTCAGAATGGCTAAAATTAACAAGTCAGGAAATGACAGATGTTGGCAGGGATGAGGAGAAAGGGGAATCCTCCTACACTGTTGGTGGGAATGGAAGTTGGTGCAGCCACTCTGTAAAACAGTTTGGAGGTTCCTCAAAATTTAAAAATGGAGCTACCATACGACCCAGCAATTGAACTACTGGGTATTTACCCCAAAGACACAAATGTAGGGATCTAAAGGTGCACCCCAATATTTATAGCAGCAATGTCCACAATAGCCAAACTATGGAAAGAGCCAAGATGTCCATCAACAGATGAATGAATAAAGAAGATGTGGTATATATATACAACGGAATATTATGCAGCCGTCAAAAGGAATGAAAGCTTGCCATTTGCAACGACCGGATGGAACTGGAGGGTATTATGCTGAGCGAAATAAGTCAATCAGAGAAAGACATGTATCATATGACCTCACTGATATGAGGAATTCTTCATCTCAGGAAACAAACTGAGGGTTGCTGGAGTGGTGGGGGAGGGAGGGATGGGGTGGCTGGGTGATAGAGATTGGGGAGGGTATGTGCTATGGTGAGCACTGTGAATTGTGTAAGACTGTTGAATCACAGACCTGTACCTCTGAAACATATAATACATTATGTTAAGAAAAAAAAAAAAAAAAGAAGAAGAAGATAGCAGGAAGCGAAGAATGAAGGGGGGGATCGGAGGGGGAGAGAAACCATGAGAGACTATGGACTCCGAGAAACAAACTGAGGGTTCTAGATGGTGGGGGGTGTGTGGGGATGTGTTAGCCTGGTAATGGGAATTAAAGAGGGCATGCCCTGCATGAAGCCCTGGGTGTTATACGCAAACAATGAATCATGGAACACTACATCAAAAACTAATGATGTAATGTATGGTGATTAACATAACATAAAAAAAAAAAAAAGCATCCTACCAAAGAATGAATGGGTCAACTAGGAAATTAAAGACGAATTAGAAAAATTCATGGAAACAAATGAAAATGAAAGCACAATTGTTCAAAACCTTTGGGATACAGCAAAGGTTGTCCTAAGAGGGAAGTACATTGCAATACATGCCTTTCTCAAAAAATTAGAAAAATCTAAAATACACAAGCTAACCTTACACATAAAGGAGCTGGAAAAAGAAGAGCAAATAAAGCCTAAACCAAGCAGGAGAAGAGAAATAATAAAGATTAGAGCAGAAATCAATGAATTAGAAACAAGAAGAACAATAGAATGGATCAATGAAACTAGAAGTTGGTTCTTTGAACGAATTAATATGATCAATTAACCTCTGGCCAGACTTATCCAAAAGAAAAGGGGAAGGACCCAAATTAATAAAATCATGAATGAAAGGGAGAGATCACAACCAACACCAAAGAAATACAATTATAAGAACATAATATGAGCAACTATATGCCAGCAAATTAGACAATCTCGAAGAAATGGATGCATTCCTTGAAATGTATAAACTACCAAAACTGAAACAGGAAGAAATAGAAAACTTGAACAGACCCATAACCACCAAGGAAATTGAAGCAGTAATCAAAAACCTCCAAAAAACAAGAATGAAGGGCAAGAAGGCTTCTCAGGGGAACACTTAAAGAAGAAATAGTACCTATTCTACTGAAGCTGTTTCAAAAAAATAGAAATGGAAGGAAAACTTTGAAAATCATTTTATTAGGCCAGCATTACCTTGATCCCCAAACCAAAGATCCCATCAAAAAGGAGAATTACAGACCAATATCCCTGATGAACATGGATGTCAAAATACTCACCAAGATACTAGCCAGTTGGATCCAAACAGCACATTAAAAGGATTATTTACTGTGACCAAGTGGGATTTATTCCTGGGCTGCAAGTGTATTTCAACATTTGCAAGTCAATCAATGTGATACATACACATGAATAAAAGAAAGGACAAGAACAACGATCCTCTCAATTGATGCAGAAAATGCATTTGACAAAATACAGCATCGATTCTTAATTAAAACTCTCCACAGTGTAGAGATAGAGGGAACATACCTCAATATCATAAAAGCTATATACAAAAAGGCCAAGGGAATATCATTCTCAATGGGGAAAAAATGAGAACATTTCTCCTAAGGTCAGGAACACAACAGGGATGCCGTCTCTCACCACTGGTGTACAACGTAGTACTAGAAGTCCTAGCCTCAGCAATCAAACAACAAAAAGAAATAAAATGCACTCAAATTGGCAAACAAAAAGACAAACTCTCACTCTTTGCAGATGACATGATATGTGGAAAACCCAGAAGACTCCACCCCAAAATTGCTAGAACTCATACAGCAATTCAGCAACATGGCAGGATACAAAATCAATGCACAGAAATTGGTTGCATTTCTACACAGTAACAATGAGACTGAAGAAAGAGAAATTAAGGAATTGATCCCATTTACAAGTGCACCAAAAACATAAGATACCTAGGAATAAGCCTAACCAAAGAGGTAAAGGATCTGTACTCCAAAAATGACAGAACACTTATGAAATAAATTGAGGATGATACAAAGAAATGGAAAAACATTCCATGCTCATGGATGGGAAAAATAAATATTGTTAAAATGTCAATGCTACCAAGAGCAATTTACACATTCAATGCAATCCCTATCAAAATACCATTGACATTTTTCACAGAGCTGGAACAAATAATCCTAAAATTTGTATGGAACCAGAAAAGACCCCGAATAGCCAGAGGAATGTTGAAAAAGAAAACCAAAGCTGGGGGCATCACAATGCTTGACTTCAAGCTATATTACAAAGTTGTGGTCATCAAGACAGTATGGTACTGGCACAAAAACAGAAAAGAAAACCAAAGCTGGGGGCATCACAATGGTTGACTTCAAGTTATATTACAAAGTTGTGATCATCAAGACAGTATGGTACTGGCACAAGAACAGACACATAGATCAATGGCACAGAATAGAGAACCCAGAAATGGACCTTCAACTCCATGGTCAACTAATCTTCAACCAAGCAGGAAAGAATATCCAATGGAAAAAGAACTGTCTCTTCAATAAATGGTGTTGGGAAAATTGGACAGCCACATGCAGAAAAACGAAACTGGACCTTTTTATTACACCATACACAAAGATAAACTCAAAATGGTTGAAAGACCTCAATGTGAGACAGGAATCCATCAAAAGCCTGGAGGAGAAGAGAGGCTGCAACCTCTTCAACCTCAGCTATAGCAACTTCTTACTAGATACGTCTCCAAAGGCAAGGGAAACAAAAGCCAAAATGAACTATAGTGACTTCATCAAGATAAAAAGCTTCTGCACAACACAGTCATCAAAAGTAAAAGGCAACCTACAGAATGGGAGAAGATATTTGCAAACGACATATCAGATAAAGGGCTAGTATCCAAGATACATAAAGAACTTATCAAACTCAAAACCCAAGAAACAAATAATCCGGTCAAGAAATGGGCAGAAGACATGAACAGACACTTCTCCAAAGAAGACATAAAAATGGCCAACAGACACATGAAAAAATGTTGCACATCACTTGCCATCAGGGAAATCCAAATCAAAACCACAATGAGATACCACCTTCTACCAGTCAGAATGGCTAACATTAACAAGTCAGGAAACAATGAATGTTGGCGAAGATGTGGAGAAAGGGGTACGCTCTTATACTGTTGGTGGGAATGCAAGCTGGTACAGCCACTCTGGAAAACAGCATGGAAGTTCCTCAAGAAGTTAAAAATAGAACTACCCTATGAACCCAGCAATTGCACTACTGGGTATTTACCCCAAAGTTACAGATGTAGTGAAATGATTGGGCACATGCACCCCAATGTTCATAGCAGCAATGTCCACAATAGCCAAACTGTGGAAGGAGACAAGATGTCCTTCAACAGATGAATGGATAAAGAAATGTGGTCCATATATACATTGGAATATTACTCAGCCATCAGAAAGGATGAATACCTACCATTTACATCGACATAGATGGAACTGGAGGGGATTATGCTAAGTGAAATAAGTCAATCAGAGAAAGACAGTTACCATATGATTTCACTCATATGTGGAATATAAGAAACAGTGCAGAGGATCATAAGGGAAGGGAGGGAAGACCGAGTGGGAGGAAATCAGAGAGGTTGACAAACCATGAGAGACTCTTGACCCTGGGAAACAAACTGAGGGTTGCTGAAGGGGAGGTAGGTGGGGGTATGGGGTAACTGGGTGATGGGCATTAAGGGCGGCATGTGATGTGATGAGCACTGGTGTTATACACAACTGATGTATTGTTGAACACTATATCTGAAACTAATGTGCTATTTGTTGGCTAATTGAATTTAAATAGAAAAAAATAATTTCCACATATTTGTAAATTGTACCATTTTCCTGTGTTTGATACCTAGTTTCATACTGTTGTGGTCAGAAAAAATACTTGGTAGGATTTAAGTCTTAAATATGCCTTCACTTGTTTTTTTGACCTAACATGTTCTATTATAGAGAATATTCTTTGCACACTTGAGAAGAATGTATGTTCTGTTGCTGTTATATACAATGCTCTGTATATGTCCATTAGGTCCATTTGGTTTAAAATATAGTTCAAGTCCACTGTTTCCTTGTCTGTTTTCTTTCTGCACAATCTATCATGTATTGTTGAAAGTTATGTATTAAAGCCCCCTACTATTACTGTATTGTTATCTATTTCTTCAGTCAGATCTGTACATACCTGTTTGATATATTTTAGTGTTATGATGTTGGATGCATATATACTTATAATTGTATATCCTCCCCTTCATCATTGTATGACCTTCTTTGTCCCTTGTTACAGCTTTTGACTTAAAGTCTATTTTATTTGATATTAGTGTAGCTACCCCTGTTCTCTTTTGTTTCATTTGTGTGGAATATCTTGTTATATCCCTTCAATCTGATCCTATGTGTGTTCATAATTCTAATGTGAGTCTCTTATAAGCAGCATATACCTGTGTTGTTGTTTTTTTTTTAATCCACTCAGCTACTCTATGCCTTTTGATTGGAGAGTTAAATCATTTACAGTTAAAAGACTTATTGATAGGTAAGGACTTACTAATGCCATCTATTGTCCTCTGGCTGTTTTGTAATTCCTCTGCTCCTTTCTTTCTGTTTTGCTGTCTTGCTGACCTAATGATTTTTTTATAGTGGTATGCTTTAACTTCCATCTCTTTGTTTTTTGTGTATGTACTGCAGGTTTTTGCTTTGTGTTTATGATGACACCTACATGATATATCTTATAGCTACAACAGTCTATTTTAAGCAGATAACAACTTCAAGTGCATACAAAATCTCTACCCTTTTACTTCTCCCCTATATTTTATTTTTGATATCCTAAATTACATCTTTTTTATAATGTATTCATTAGCTAATTTAGCTATACTTATTTTAATACTTTTGTCTTTTAACATTTACACTAGAGTTAAATGATTATTAAAGCACCATATTACATTATTGGAGTATTCTGAATTTGACTCTATATTTATATTTACTGATATGTTTTATATTTTCCTATGTTTCCATGTTACCAATTTGTGTCCTTTCATTTTAGCCTTAAGAACTTATTTTAGTATTTCTTTTAAGGCAGGTCTAGTGGTGATGTATTCTCTCATCTTTTATTTGTCTGGGAACACCTATATTTCCCCTTTATTTACAAAGGATAATTTTTCCAGATTGAAGTATTTTTGGTTTGGGGGGGTTTTTTGGTTTTTTTTTTTTTTTTTTTTTTCTTTCAGCACTTTGAATATATCATCCCACTGTGTGTATTCTGGCCTACAGTTTTTCTCCTGATAGCTTTCTGGGAGATTCCCTTGTATGTGAAGATTGTTTTTTTCTCTCTTGCTGCTTTAAAAAATCTCTTTCCCGGGGAACCTGGGTAGCTCAGTTGGTTAAGCATCCAACTCTTGGTTTCAGCTCAGGTCACGATCTCAGGGTCATGGGATTGCATCCCCAGTTGGGCTCTGTGCTCAGTATGGAGTCTGCTTGAGATTTTTTCCCTCTCCTTCCCCCTCTGCTTCTTCCTCCACTCATGCAGACATTCACTCTTTCTCTCTCTCTCAAATAAATAAATAAAATATTTTTAAAAATTCTCTTTCTGTCTTTAATTTTAGACAGTTTTATTATAACATGACTTGGAGATCTTTTTGAGTTGAAATATTTTGTGGACTTGTGAGCTTCATAAACTTGGATGTTCAACTTTCTCCCCATATTTGGGAAGTTCTCCATCATTATTTCTTTAAGATTTCTGGCTCTTTCTCCATCTCTTCTTCTGGAACTCCAAAAATGCATAGACTATTTTTAATGATATTCTATAATTTATGTAGGCTGTCGTCACTATTTTTTTTTAATATTTTCTTCTTGCTTCTATTACTGGATAATTTCATACTATCTGTCTTTGAGGTTATTTGTTCTTTCTCCTCTTGGTTGTGTTTGTTGTTGAAGCACTCTATTGAATTCTTCAATGCAGGTATTGTATTTTTCAGCTCTAAATCATGTCTTTTTAATGGTTTCTATTTCTTTGTTGAACTTCTCATTTTGTTCATGCATTCTTTTCCTAATTGTATTTAGCTGTCTATCTGTGTTTTCTTTTAGCTCACTGAATTTTAAGAGGATCATTCTGAATTCTTCATCAGTTCATAAATCTCTATGTCTTAGGGTTCATTGTTTAAGTTTTATTTAGTTTCCTAAGGTAGTATCACATTTACCTGATTCTTTGTAACCACTGTATACTTGCACTAATATATGCATATTCATGTTTGAAGAAGAAGTCTCCATTTCCAGCCTTTCTCAGCAATTGAGGGGGTTGATGACTTACTTCCCTGCCACATGGGCCATATGATGCACTCTGCAGCTGCCCTACGTCTCTGGACAGGCTTACTGGTTTGGTGGGTATGTAGTTTATGCTCAGTAGTTGGGAGAGGCCAGTGTCTTGCTTCCCTGTTTTAGAATGAGCTCCATAGCTGAGATGGTTCATGAGCAGGAAGACCCAAATAGGGTAGAACTGCTGACTGAGCTCCCTAGGCAGATGGGACCACTAACTCAGCTCTGCTGATGAGCAGAGATGATAATTGAGCTCTCTGGTTGGATGCTGCCACCAGAAGGAACTTTGTCTGCCCTGATCCACATTCTTGTTGTTGTGGGCCCACTGCCCCTCTCCATCTCTAGGTGACTACCCTAATGATCTCTGTGACATAATATATAAGTGGGTCTCTCAGGAAGCATCTGTGAAATTTGAGGAAGCCGGATGTCCACTTGTAATCTCCTTTTCCCACTGGAGAAACTGTAGGCCTAATGTGAACCCCTCAGTACAGCATT
The DNA here is from genome assembly GCF_004348235.1 of Phoca vitulina. Lineage (NCBI taxonomy): Eukaryota > Metazoa > Chordata > Mammalia > Carnivora > Phocidae > Phoca > Phoca vitulina. The sequence continues at coordinate 97,435 of NW_022589872.1, forward strand.
GTACTGTTATAAGGGAGGTGAGTTGCTCAAAGCACAACTCAGGTGATTTTCTGGTTCATCCCAGTCTACAAGAAGGTAATTCCCAGGGCAGCTGAAGTAAACCTAGAAATCTCTCTCTCTCTTCATCCATAGGGCAATGCATTTTATTTCAGTCAGAAATAAATTATAAGAAACATCAAATAAGAAAATTTCCTAACTTATCCTATATTATAATCATATTTTGACAGTATTTATAAGAGTAAGCAAAGAACCATGATTATGAGCAACTGTCCCTACATCTCTACCTTTTATTCATAACATTACTTCTACACAAGGTGCTTGTTTGAATGAGAAGATTCAAAAGATACTTTCTTTAGATATTTAGAATATTAATCTTTATCCAAAATATCATTTGAAAATATCTTCTCCCACAAACCATGAGAGACTATGGATTCTGAGAAACAAACTGAGGGTTCTAGAGGGGAGGGGGGTGGGGGGATGGGTTAGCCTGGTGATGGGTATTAAAGAGGGCATGTACTGAATGGGACACTGGGTGTTATACACAAACAATGAATCATGGAACACTACATCAAAAACTAATGATGTCATGTATGGTGATTAACATAACATAATAATAAAAAAAAAAGAAAATATCTTCTCCCATTTAGTAGGTTGACTTTTCATTTTTTGTCTTCTTTTATTTTATTTTTTATTTTTTTAATCTGTGTTTTTTTATTATATTCAGTTAGCCAACATATAGTACATTATTAGTTTTTGATGTAGTGTTCAATGATTCATTAGTTGCGTATAACACCCAGTGCTCATCACAACATGTGCCCTCCTTAATACCCATCACCTGGGTACCCCACTCCCCCAACCCCTCCCTTTTGTAACCCTCACCTTGTTTCCCTGACTTTTAATTTTGTTGAATGTTTCCTTAGCTCTACAAAAGCTTTTTATTTTGGTGTAGTCCCATTAGCTTATTTTTTCTTCTGTTTCCTCTGCATACATATCTAGAGATATATTTAGAAAAATATTGCTAAGGTCAATGTCAAAGGGATTACTGTCTATGTTTTCTTCTAAGAGAGCTGTATGATTTCAGGTCTCACATTAAGGTCTTTAATTCATTTTGAGTTTATTTCTGGGTATGCTGTAGGAATCAACACACCAAAAACACAAATAACCTGATTAAAAATGGACAGAAGATCTGGATAGACATTTTTCCAGGAATATATACTAATGACCACCAGACACATAAAAAGATGCTCAACATCACTAATCATCAGGGAAATGCAAATCTAATCACAATGAGATATCACCTTGCACCTGTCCAAATGCCTAGAATCAAAAAGACAAGAAATAACAAATGTTGGCAAGGATGTGGAGAATAGGGAACCCTCATGCACTATTGGTGGGAATTCAAGTTGGTGCAGCCACTGTGGAAACAGTAAGGATGTTCCTCAGGAAATTAAAAATAGAATTACCACATGATCTAGTAATTCCACTACTGGCCATTTACCCAAAGAAAATGAAAATTCAAAAAGATATATGCAACCCTATGTTTATTGCAGCATTATTTACAATAGCCAAGATATGGAAGCAATCAAGTATCCATCTGTAGATGAATAAAGATTATATATATATATATATATACACATATGAATATTACTCAGGCGTGAAAAGTAGTGAGATCTTGCCATTTGCAACAAAGATGGACCTAGAAGGCATTATGCTAAGTGAAATAAGTCAGACAGAGAAACACAAATACCATATTATTTCATTTATATGTGGAATCTAAAACAAAAACAAAAATAAACGAACATACAAAGAAGAATGTGTTGTGATGATCACTGAGTGTTATACGCAATTAATGAATCATTAAACACTACATCAAAAACTAATGATGTACTATATGTTGGCTAACTGAACATAATAAAAAAAAAAGAAAAATAGACTCTTAAATACTGAGAATAAACAGGTGGTTGCTGGCAGGGAGGTTGGTGGTGGGATGAGCAAAATAGATAAAGGGGATTAAGAGGTACAAACTTCCAGTTATAAAACAAATAAGTCATGTAGATAAAAAGTATAGCATTAGGAATATAGTCAATCGGGCGCCTGGGTGGCTCAGTCATTAAGTGTCTGCCTTCGGCTCAGGTCATGGTCCCAGGGTCCTGGGGTCAAGCTCCGCATCAGGCTCCCTGCTCCGCAGGAGGCCTGTGTCTCCCTCTCCCACTCCCCCTGCTTGTGTTCCCTCTCTTGCTGTGTCTCTCTCTGTCAAATAAATAAATAAAATCTTTAAAAAAATAAAAAATAAATAAAAAATAAATAAAAAAAGGAATATAGTCAATAATGTTGTAATAATGTTATGTGGTGACAGACGATGACTACAATTATGGTGAACATTGAGTAATGTATAGAATTGTTGAATCAATATATTGCATACCTGAAACTAATATAATATTTTATGTTAATTATATGTTAATAAAAATAAACAAAAAACAAAACAAACAAACAAAAAAACCCAAAAGACACTTTCTTGAGGCTTTTCACCAAAAATAAGTCTTTGCACATTATATTGCATCAATTAGACAAAGACATCACCCTTTCAGAAACAGGCAAATTTAGTTTTTAAATACTCCCCCTATCAATATACATAGATTGCTATCGCACGACATCTTGGACAAGGAATATGTTCAACCTAGACCAAGGAGTGCATTTTTTAAAACTATTGAAATAGAATATGTACTCTTTTCTTCTAAGATCTTGGCTGGGCAGTAATCTGACTGGAAACTGTCAACAAATGCTGCCCTGTAACATTCTACACAACTCAGTTGCCATGGCAACTGGATCCTTATTGACAAGAAAGAAAGAGAAACATATGGTTGGGTAACAGTCTTACTTCACAAAGCCTAAACCTATTTACAGGGTCATCATTCTTTCTGACAGAACTAAGGTGCTCAAAACCAAAGGTAGCTTTAGTCAAATATTCCAATGGACTGCTGAAAATGTTACTTCTTACATATATATAAAAGCAACAAAGATATTGGACTATAACATTATCTGAATGTTTTATTTACTGTCAAAAATCAACATAAACCAAAGAAAATCCATTTACAATCAAAATGCTTTGCACATTACCTACTTATTCTTATTCTCCCTATTAAAAAGTATTCAGGTGACATTTATGAAGTACCTACTATGTGTATTATAAGATACTAGGCTCCTTGGTCCAAATAATGTCCTTGGTATTCAATTGCTTGTGAGTTGTTAGAGGAGATAAATGAATAAACAAATAACTGTGGGATGGTGAAGAATATAAAAATATAAGTGACATAATAAAGTATAAATAACATAGGAGCACAGAGAGCTATTAATTAGATGATTTTTTTGAAATTTTTACTGAACCTTGTCCATTCTTCCAGTAGCACTTACTACAGTGCCTTAAACATGTTTGACTAATAAATGTATGTTGCTTATTAACCATTTCATTGATCTCTTTATATATCTGTTTACTCAGACTATAATCAAATTATACTCTAGGTATATGTAGCTAGAGCCCAGCATTGTGTCTAATACATCACAGGCCTTCAGTAAAAAATTATTAAATGTGTGAATAATTTTTAAGGTTGGGTCTTGTCTGGGTCTTTAAGAATCAATATTTCTATTTGTATAAGTAGGATATAGATGGATTGTTAATTTTTTCCTATTTCAAACACTGAATTTTCCAACAATTATAGAATGGGTAAATTTGTAAGTTGCTATTCAATTTAATTGTCAAAGTTTTCAGCATATTTGAATATCCAAAGAGTAGTAAAAATTATCCCTTTAATAAAAGATCTAAAGGCTTTATCATTAGCAAAAAAAATAAAATAAAATAAAAAAAAATAAAATAAAGGCTTTATCATTAGCAAAGTATACACAATATATTTGTGGTGTAGCTAATAATAAAATACATCTTTGGTTTCATATAAGGAGAAACATAAGAGTAGCAAGGATTTTACTAATTGATATCAAAATCAGGAATGAAACTCAAATATTTCCATTCCTGGTTCTATTAATAATGTCAAACAACATTTGTCATTTAAAATCCAAATTTTGTTTGCAAAACTTTCCTCCCCTTTGGGCCTTAGTGTCCTCTTCTGCAAAATGGGAGTTTTGAACTAATGATCACTAATCTTTTGTACAACTCTGATGGACTACAATTTAAATTCAAGTCAAACATAAAAATTGTGCAGGAGTAAGACATGTAAAATGTACCATTTGTTTATGTGCCATCATTAAATGTTACTATTTAATACACCATTTTCTTTAAAGCATAATTACTGGATTAGAGCTGAGCTGGGATAGGTTTTAATATTGTGATATCTATGAATAAAGGTTTTGCTAAATAAAAGTATAAACAAGATTTTGGGGGGGACTAAAACTATTTAGACTAGCATTGTCCAACAAAATACCCTTCTTTTTTTTTAAGATTTTATTTATTTATTTGACAGAGAGAGACACAGCGAGAGAGGGAACACAAGCAAGGGGAGTGGGAGAGGGAGAAGCAGGCTTCCCACCGAGCAGGGATCCGGATGCGGGGCTCAATCTCAGGACCCTGGGATCATGACCTGAGCCGAGGCAGATGCTTAATGACTGAGCCACACAGGCACCCCCAAAATACCCTTCTGTAAACACATACACATACACACATGCGCACCCTTACATTCACACAACTATATGTTTCTTTGATTGGTAAACTCATCCATTTTTCAAGTTCCAACTCAATTGTTACCTTGTCTCTCTATAGAAGCCCTGTCCAATAGAAGTTTGTGTGACAAAGGAAATGTTCTATATCTGTACTGTAAAATACAGTAGCCTGTAAAATATAGTAGTACTGTAAAATGCAATGTGGTTATTGAGCACTGAAAGTGTGGTTAGTGCAACTGAGGAATTGAATTTTATTTTTAAGTTTTATTAATTTTAATATAAGTACCACATGTGGCAAATGTTGGACAGCTCAATTTTAGACTATTCAAGAGAAGAAATGTTTCAAGAAACTTAATAAATGTTACAATGAGAGGTGCCTGGGTGGCTCAGTTGGTTAAACGTCTGTCTTCAGCTCTGGTCATGATCTCAGGGTCCTGGGATCAAGCCCCACATTGGGCTCCCTGCTCAGCAGGGAGTCTGCTTCTCCTTCTCCCTCTGCAGCTCCCACTGCTTGTGCTCTCTTGTTCTCTCTCTCTCTGTCAAATAAATAAATAAAATCTTTAAAATAAATAATAAATAAAAAAGTTACAATGAAATATTAATTATAAATTATTCTTAATTATTCATTATATTAGTCAGTACTGTGTAATCCTACTCTGAATTACTTTCTACACTTGAAAATAATCAAATTGTGTTACCTTAAAATTATTTAGAATTTACAACTTTCACTATTTCATAATTGTTTTTCTCCAATTCAATGAAAAAAAAATTCCTTATTCAGGTATTTGACTTGACAGCTTTAAATACATGATTATATTTTGAATTTCATATGATATTCATAACAGTCTATGTAAATAGGCAAGGAAACATTTTCTTGTTTTTACAGATGAGGAAATTAGAACCAGGAAAAGTTGTGCCCGACAATAGGACTATAATATGAAGAGCCCAAATCATAATTTAGGGCCTCTAATTTTTTAAAAAAGCAGCCTTTTTTTCTATTACAATCTGAGAGCAAAGTAGGTGAGTGTGTTGGTAAAACACCACCTAAAATTCGTTAGGACATTTTTTTCATTATATTTCCATCAAAGGTATTTTGATGTTAGGTGACTGCCACACTAATCAGTAATTACAAAATTGAGCTCCTCAGAGTAAAAAGAGAATGAGAGTGAGATATTTTAAATCATTTTAACAGGTATTTATTCCCCTGAGCTATGAATGAGGTTGTTAGACAAAGCAAAATAGTGCAGTAACATTTCTGTGTTGTTTGATTTAGACAGTATTGTGTTTTTTAAGTACATTTTCAGATTGGCAGTAAGAATACTGTAGGCAGTGCTTATATTTTGTGGTTGAGATTTTACAAGTTTTTAGACAGGTTTTAACACCAAGTAGTGTTGCCTGCTATGTTTATTTGCTTGGGGGTATGGAAGGTAGAAAAAATAATACAGTATTGAGTGAGTCTGAAGTATGTGTTTGATCATTTTGAAATCCACGTGGACACCACACTACAGAAATCTAATTTTCTTTTATTCATACAAATGCTACTTTCACTGACAGTTACAAAGATTTGCATTATTATTCACCTGTGGAGTGCTCCCTAAGGAATCTGCTTCCCCTAGGTGTTGTTGTGTCTTGGTCTTCCTTGATAGACTAAAGTGACAAATGTCCCTTTGTACCCACCTTCTTCTCCTGGAAGGATTTTTGAAGGAGAGGTTAGTCCCTCACCTTTAATGCAGGAATAGCATATGAAAGCAATGGATATTTCAGAAAAATACAGTTTTCTAGAGTTACTGATAGAAAATTTTGGAAAGACAAGTGGACAAATTTCTAGAAAAGTGTGAAGGCACAATTTCCAAAGTAGTTTAATTGATCAGAATTTCAAATTCCATTTTTAGAAGTATACTGATTAAAGAAATATTTGCTACAATGATTGGATAAGACATGCTTACAAACAAGGTGTGAAAAACAATCCTAGCTTAAGTCATTGGCATTAATTTTATAACAATACTGTCCCCACTTTTTTTTTCTCTTTGAAATTCCATTGATTTTATTTTATTTTATTTTATTTTTTAATTTTATTATGTTATAAGGGGGGGGGCATTGGAGGAGGAGATGAACTATGAGAGACTATGGACTCTGAGAAACAAACTGAGGGTTCTAGAGGGGAGAGGGGTGGGGGGATGGGTTAGCCTGGTGATGGGTATTAAAGAGGGCACGTATTGAATGGAGCACTGGGTGTTATATGCAAACAATGAATCATGGAACACTACACCAAAAACTAATGATGTAATGTATGGTGATTAACATAACATAATAAAATTAAAAAATACTGTCCCCACTTTTGTCTGAAATCCTTGGAAACTGCCACAAATGTTTAATTAGCATGTTCAATGTCTTTTTGGATTGATAAGAATTTTATGACACTTGTTCTGTAAAATGATGATTTTAATACATTCTTAAATACTTGCTATGAGGACTAAATGCTAAATACATTGTAGATTCTTATTAGCTGTCATTAAGAGTAGCTCTACAGGGCGCCTGGGTGGCTCAGTCGTTAAGCGTCTGCCTTCGGCTCAGGTCATGATCCCAGGGTCCTGGGATCGAGTCCCACATTGGGCTCCCTCCTCGAGGGGAAGCCTGCTTCTCCCTCTCCCACTCCCGCTGCTTGTGTTCCTGCTCTCGCTATCTCTGTCTCTGTAAAATAAATAAATAAAATATTTTTTAAAAAAAGAGTAGCTCTACAGAAGTAGGTTTCATGAATAGAAATTCAATAGCAAAAAATATGCTGCCATATAGAATATAAACCAAGAAGTTGACTGAATATACAGTTTTTGGAGGCATGATTGCTAAATTTTCAGATGCCTTTGGTCATATGCTGCATTGAAATCGTTCTCCAAGATTTTATTCACTGCCATTAGTGGGTCAAAAGATTTACTCTATTTGTTTTTATAATTAGTGATGAAATCATCATTTGGGTTAGACTCTGCTTCCTCTTATCCCCAACCCAAATAATTGTGGTCATTACTAATATCCAGAAGCAACTGAAAAATGTTGAAGAACAAGTCCCAGTAAACCATATAGAAAATCTCATTCTCCTATCTCATGTAGATTTGGTACAAGACAGAGTATTTCTCAGTCTTGTGTTTTCTATTAATTGTGACTCTCACTGATGTTTTCATTTTTATTTTTTATTTATTTTTATTTTTTTAAAGATTTTATTTATATGTTTGTCAGAGAGAGAGCACAAGCAGGGGGAGCGGCAGGCAGAGGGGGAAGCAGGCTCCCCACTGAGCAAGGAGCCCGATGCAGGACTCAATCCCAGGACCCTAGGATCATGACCTGAGCCAAAGACAGGCGCTTAACTGACTGAGCCATCCAGGCGTCCCTTTATTTTTATTTTATTTTTGTTTTTATCAGGAGGCAGTACAATGTGGAATCACTCAGGTCCAGATTCTAGTCCCTGCTTCATACATCTTGACTGCTGTATGACCCTGGAAAGTTGTATATTATTTGGACCTCAGCTTCCTCATCTAAAACAGGAAAGAATAATAATACCTATCTCATAGGATTTCCATGAAAATAAATTGAAATATGCATGTGAATCTCATAGCACAGTACCTGGCAATGGATAAATGCTAACAGTTATTACTCAATGGAAAGGAAACCATAGGTTCATATGTTGTGATTCATTTTTGCATAGTATTTCAGGAAATAATCCCTTTTACTCAATCAGCTTTCAGTGGGTATTCACAATATATGAAACATTTTTTTTTTTAAAGATTTTATTTATTTATTCATGAGAGACAGAGAGAGAGAGAGAAGCAGGCTCCCAAGGAGCAGGGAGCCCGATGTGGGACTCGATCCCAGGACCCTGGGATCATGACCTGAGCCGAAGGCAGACGCTTAACCATCTGAGCCACCCAGGCGCCCTATATGAAACATTTTTATCAATTGTCACAGAAGTAGAGAAAAATGAGTAATAGCTGGTTCCTTTCCTCAAAGTGTATACAGGTGTTTACTCTGGTGAAGTTAAAAATTCCAGACATGTTGCATGGTTCTTTATCTAAAATACATATTTGAATATTCTAGAAGAGAAAAAAACATGTTATGAGTTTAGAGGATGAAGGATAAAATATATTATAGGCTTATTTGCTTTGTGTTTGCTTATGTCTAATTTTCCACATACAGAAGAAGTCTGGAGACCTAAGTTAAAGTACTATATCTGTCACTTATTTGATGTAGTCACCTCATCCAAGTTATTGCTTCTCTCTAGACCTATTTCATCATATATAAAACAGTGATTTTGGACTAGATAACCTTTAAGATCTTATCTCTCTTCCACATGAATTTCAAGCATATTCCACCTCAAACAAAACAAAACAAAACAAAAACAAAACCTAATGATATTGAACTGGAAAAGATGTCCTTAAAAACAAAGGAGATTTCCTTTAAAAGCTTAACTTTATAGTCAACCAACAGAAAGAAGAATACACATATGTGTATATGTGTCTGTCTGTCTGTGTGTGTTTGTGTACTGCATTTTGCATTTCTAGAAATGGAAACACTAACTGAATCAGCCAAAGCTCTTTCAGCACAGTCCCCATGGAAAAGTGTCCAAGAATATTACATTAACAACCAGTCTTTTGATGTCTCTAAATCCCCTGAAGTCATAAAATGTCTCTGGTAATAATTCCTTCCAACTACTCTTCGCATCATTTTAGTCAGTCCTCCAAGTTTCAGTAGCTTGTGATGCATTTTGTAATGTCAAAGGGCTTCCCAGATTCTTGTTTGCTTTTCTATTTTTATCTTATTTCCTCTACCATTTGATTAAAGGTAACTTTAGCCACCATAAAACATATATGTTAACAACCAACTTAGTATTTCCCCCACCTTGGGACAGTCATGATACTATTGGTTTAAACATTTTTATCAAAACTGTTGGCCAGAACTTAAAATAAAGGATACAAAGGCCACAGTAAACAATGCACATAGCAGAGCATACTTAACTCAGGATAGTGAGATAGAGTACACTTGGCAGTGTGCTGTTTTTAACAGTTAATGATCAGAAGAATGCAGACAGTATAGTTGGCTACACTAGCTCTTATTCCTGAGTGTGTACGAGAGAACTCAGAGAATTAAATAGAGAGAGAGATTGGCAGAGAAGCAGAGGCAGAGAGCATCTGTAATAGATCTCCCAGGACTTTAAACTTTGGTGTGACCTCAGTCCTGGGCTTCTTCATTTCATTCAATCCCTAGGAGATCACATCATCTTGGTTTTAAAATACCACTTCATCTCATCTCATTGTTGGTAACTTTCCTCTGCCTGCAGTGTTTTTCCTCCAGATAGCTGCTTATATAGCTTTCTCAAATTTCTGTTTTTTTTTTTTTTTAAGATTTTATTCATTTATTTGAGAGAGGACACAAATGAGAGAGAGAGAGCACAAGTGGAGGGGGTCAGAGGGAGAGGGAAGAACAGACTCCCAGCTGGGCAGGGAGATTGATGTGGGGCTCGATCCCAGGACCCTGGGGTCATGACCTGAGCTGAAGGCAGATGCTTAACTGACTGAAGGACCCAGGCACCCGAACTTTCTCAAATTTCAAATACTCTCTCAATCTTTACCTTACTGAGCCTTGTTTTGACTATTGCATTTAAAATGTAGGGGTGCCTGGGGGGCTCAGTCGTTAAGCGTCTGCCTTCGGCTCAGGTCATGATCCCAGGGTCCTGGGATCGAACCCCGCATCCGGCTCCCTGCTCGGCGGGAAGCCTACTTCTCCCTTTCCCACTCCCCCTGCTTGTGTTCCCTCTCTCGCTGTGTCTCTCTGTCAAATAAATAAATAAAATCTTAAAAAAAAATAAAATAAAATGTCAGCAAGTGATGTGATGAGCACTGGGTGTTATATGCAATGGATGAACCATTGAACACTACATCTGAAACTAATGATGTACTATATGTTGGTTAATTGAATTTAAATAAAAAAATAAAATAAAATCAGCAGTCTCTACTTCTTTCTTGCTTTATTTTTCTTTACAGAATTTATCACCATTTAACATGCCATGTGTTTAATTCCTTATTTATTTATTATATGTTTCCCCTAATGAAAGTATTTTTTGTTGCTAGCTCTATCCCCAAGACCTGGATCAGTGCTCATATGAGTAGATTATTATGTAATACACATACACACAGGAAAACTATTTCAGAAAAATGGCATTGAAATAAATCAGCACTACATAGTGTTGTACCTAAAAGATGCCTGTATCTTAAACTGAAGACTTACGGTTGATTAAAAGAGTAGGCAAATCAAGAGATATCAGAGCTTCTACTACATATAAGGTACTGTCCAAAGTGCTACACTTTATGATATACTCAAGTTGGATGTTAAGGGACAAAAAGAAACTATTTTCCTGAATATATTTCCTTTATTAATATAGTTAGGGAAAGCAATTTGCACAGATTGCTGTATAGAAAAGCTCTTTTGGTAACACTTTTCTTTCAAATACAACTCTAATATACAATACTATCAAAGACTGTCTCTGATTCTCTGATGTCCCTGTCTTCCTCTGTGATATCTCCTCTATATAAGTTCTTGCCTTTATATTCCACTGAGTTCATCATCCTCAATGTTTTGGCTTATGAGATTAGGTCTGGATTAATGGATGATTTGTACAATAAGGCAAAAGTATTAATAACAACAAAATGTTTGCAGTATTGAGTATTAACAGCTGCATCATTGTATTAAAGCCTCATATATAAACTTTTAATCTTTTTTAATTAAAACATTTCAATTCTTTATTACCTTAATAAAGAAACAATTCTACCTAAATATAATATTGGGTTTTCTTGCCATGATTATACCTACATACATACAAATGAGAAATTTTATTATCATTACTAAATAGTACAGAAGTCCCCTAATTTCTAACAGAGAAAAAAATGATACTTTTTTTTTAGTTTTAACTCGGTTAAATGTTATTTATTATACATCATTTGTCTTTTATTATTGTAGTTTGTTGTTGTTTTAATTACCATAGTCCAGAAATACATCTGTTGTCCCAGCACATTGTTTGCCATTCAACTGTTCCTTACAGATTGATAACACCTCTGCCAATTTTGAGAACTATCTTCTGTCCTTCAGTAACATTATTTTTCCAATTTAAAAGCCTTCTCTTTCCATCTCTTCGTGCCAACAATCAATTAAGTGCATGCTAAACAACCAGGTGGCTATTATTTATATTTTCAACTGTCCTGAAGGGAGCCAACATGGTCTTCAGCAGAAAGTTAAAGCAAATTGAAGACTCACTGAATCTCAGAAATTGAATGGGTTATTTTTAGTTAGTTGTTTTCAGAAAGATACCCTAACAGCTGAAGTTAATTTTAATAATTACTTACGAACAATGAAATATGAACCTGAAGTTGAAAGAATATTTAAGGAAATAATTTAAAGATGTTGACATCATTACCATTATTAATCTTTAGATGCAGGCTTGGTTTTGTACCACATATATAATTAGAGATAGTGAACTATGAATTCTTTACATGGATTAGTGTGAAATGATTATTGAAACAAATAGGGCCTTTGGTTGTGAAGCAAAAGTTGAGGGTATTCAACTTTTTATCAATAAATGGATAGCAGGAAAGGAGCAAGATGGCAGAGGAGTAGGAAACCTAAATTTTGTCTGGCCCCAGGAATTCAGCTAGATAGGGATCAAACCATTCTGAACACCTACGAACTCAACAGGAGATCAAAGAAAACAATAGCAGCAACTCTCTGAACAGAAAAACGACCACTTTCTGGAAGGTAGGACGTGTGGACAAGTGAATCTGAGGGGATATGCTGGAAGACAGATCATGGGGAAGGGAGCCTCCATCAGCCAGCTACTGGTAAGTAATAGAGCAGCAGAGCACAAAATCAGAACTTTTAGAAGTCTGCCCCCCTGAGGGATGTCACCCCAGTGGCTAAGTGGGGGGTGGAACCCTCACTGGGACAGTGTGGTCTCAGGACCCTTGGGGTCACAGAAAGACCAGGGGTGAGTGAATGCGGTAGAGCTCCCAGGTATCGGAGCAGGGAAGCCGGCTGCAGAGACAGAACCCAGGAGTGGGCTCTCAGCTCGGGGTTGCCATAAACCATGATGCACGGCACAGTCAGGCCACTGCTCTTCCAGCAGGAACCCAACAAGCAGCAGATCAGGGGAGACTCCCCTTCCTGCCCCCGGAGAAGTGGTGTGGGAGCACACTGCAGGAATCCACTGGGTTTGGAGACTCCACACGGGGTCCTGTGCCAGAGATAGAAATGCTTGGACACAGGCCGGGTGAGCACAGAGTGTGGCCAAAGACCGGGGAGACAGGAGTGATTGACTGCTTTTCTCTGGGGCTCACTGAGGAGTGGGGCCCCGAGTTCTCGGCTCCTCTGGGGTGGAGATTCAGAGGCCGCCATTTTCACTCTCGTCCTCCAAAGCTGTATGGAAAGCTTGCAGGGAACAAAAGCTCCTGAGAGCAAACCCCAGCTGAATACTTAGCCCAGCTCCAGGCAAGGGCAGGGCAAGTCCGCCTCTAGCAAAGACATTTGAGAACCACGGCAACAGGCCCCTCCCCCAGAAGTTCAGCAAGAACAGCCAGCCAAGACCAAGTTTACCGATCAATGAGAATGGCAGAACTCCAGCACTAGGGGAATACAGCACAGAGAATTCATGGCTTTTTTCCCCCTGAATCTTTAGTCTTTCAAAGTTAATTTTTTAATTTTCTTTTTTTTCTTTTTCTTTGTTTTTTAATTTTTAATTTTCCCTTTTTCATCCAACATCTTATCAATCCCTTTTTTAAAAAATCTTTTTTATTTTTCATTTTTAGAGTCATATTCTATCCCTTCCTAGTAGTTAACCTTATTTTTGGTATATATACATAAGTTTTTCTCTCTTTAAAATTTTGGGATACAGTTTCATCTAACAGACCAAAATATACCTTAAATCTCTAGTGTATGGCTTTGTTCTAGTCTCCTGCCTGATCACATTCTCTCCCATTTTTTTTTATCCTCTTATTTCTTTTTTCTACCAACTTCTTATCTTATCAATTCCTTTTATAAAATCGTTTATAATTTTTATTTTTACAGTCATATTCCATCCCTTCATCGTATTTACCCATATTTTTGTACATATATAAGTTTTTCTTTCTTTAAAATTTTGGGAGGCACTTTCTTCTAACGGACCAAAATACACCCAAAATCTAGTGTGTGGCACTGATCTATGCACCAGCCTGATCGTATTTGATCATATTTTTTTTTTAATCTTTTTCTTTCTCTTTTTTTTTTTTCTTTTTTCTTTTTTTCCCTTTCTTTTCCCTGGCTTCAGGTCTCTTCTGATTTGTCTAGTGTATATTTCTCTGGGGTCGTTGTTACTCTGTTAGCATTTTGTTCTCTCATTCATTTATTGTCCTCTGGACAAAATGAGAGGACGGAAAAAATCACCTCAAAAAAAAAAAAAAAAAAAAAAAGAGGCAGTACCGACTGCCAGGGACCTAATTTATATGGACATTAGTAAGATGTCAGAACTAGAGCTCAGAATGGCGATTAGAAAAATACTAGCTGGGCTTGAAAAAAGCATGGAAGATATTAAAGAAACCCTTTCTGGAGAAATTAAAGAACTAAAATCTAACCAAGTTGAAATCAAAAAGGCTATTAATGAGGTGCAATAAAAAAATGGAGGCTCTAACTGCTAGAATAAATGAGGCAGAAGAGAGAATTAGTGGTATAGAAGACCAAATGATGGAGAATAAAGAAGCTGAGAAAAAGAGAGATAAACAACTACTGGATCATGAGGGCAGAATTCGAGAGATAAGTGATACCATAAGATGAAGCAATATTAGAATAACTGAGATCCCAGAAGAAGAAGAAAGAAAGAGAGGGGCAGAAGGTATCTTGGAGCAAATTATAGCAGAAAACTTCCCTAATTTGGGGAAGGAAACAGGCATCAAAATCCAGGAGGCAGAGAGAACCCCCTCAAAATCAATAAAAATACGTCAACACCCCGACATCTAATAGTAAAACTCACAAGTCTCAGAGACAGAGACAAAATCTGGAAAGTAGCATGGGACAAGTGCTCTGTAACCTACAGTGGTAGAAATATTAGATTTGAAACAGACCTATCCACAGAGACCTGGCAGGCCAGAAAGGACTGGCATGATATATTCAGAGCACTAAATGAGAAAAATATGCAGCCAAGAATACTATATCCAGTTAGGTTGTCATTGAAAATAGAAGGAGAGATAAAAAGCTTCCAGGACAAAAAAAAAACTGAAGGAATTGGCAAACACAAAACCAGCCTTACAAGAAAGATTGAAAGGGGTCCTCTAAGCAAAGAGAGAGCCTAAAAGTAACAGAGACCAGAAAGGAACACAGACAATATATAGTAACAGTCACCTTACAAGCAATACAATGGCACCAAATTCATATCTTTCAGTAGTTACCCTGATGTAAATGGGCTAAATGCCCCAATCAAAAGACACAGGCTATCAGGGGGCGCCTGGGTGGCTCAGTCATTAAGTGTCTGCCTTCGGCTCAGGTCATGATCCCAGGGTCCTGGGACCGAGCCCTACTTTGGGCTCTCTGTTCCGCGGGAAGCCTGCTTCTCCCTCTCCCATTCCCCTTGCTTGTGTTCCCTCTCTCGCTGTGTCTCTCTCTGTCAAATAAATAAATAAAATCTTTAAAAAAAAAAAGACACAGGCTATCAGATTGGATTAAAAAAAAACAAGACCCATCGATATGCTGTCTGCAAGAGACTCATTTTAGACCCAAAGACACCTCCAGATTTAAAGTGAGGTGGTGGAAAACAATTTACCATGCTATTGGACACCAAAATAAAGCTGGGGTGACAATCCTTATATCAGACAAATTAGATTTAAACCAAACACTAAAATAAGAGATGAGGAAAGACACTATATCATATTTAAAGGGTCTGTCCAATAAGAAGATCTAACAATTGTAAATATTTATGCCCCTAACATGGGAGCACCCAGTTATATAAGCCAATTAATAATAAAACCAAAGAAAGACACCTACAACAATACAATAATAGTGGGGGAATTTAACAGCCCCCTCACTGAAATGGACACATCATCTAAGCAAAAGATCTACAAGGAAATAAAGACTTTAAATGACACACTGGACCAAATGGACTTCACAGATATATTCAGAACATTCCATCCCAAAGCAACAGAATACACATTCTTCTCTAGTGACCCTGGAAGATTCTCCAGAATAGATCACATCCTAGGTCACAAATCAGGTCTCAACCAGTACCAAAAGATTGGGATCATTCCCTGCCTATTTTCAGACCACAATGCTTTGAAACTAGAACTCAGTCACAAGAGGAAAGTTAGAAAGAACTCAAATACATGGAGGCTAAAGAGCATCCTACTAAAGAATGAATGGGTCAACCAGGAAATTAAAGAAGAATAAAAAAATTCATGGAAACAAATGAAAATGAAAACACAACTGTTCAAAATCTTTGGGATGCAGCAAAGGCGGCCCTAAGAGGAAAGTATAAAGCAATACAAGCCTTTCTCAAGAAACAAGAAAGGTCTCAAGTACACAACCTAACCCTACACCTAAAGGAGCTGGAGAAAGAAAAGCAAATAAAGCCTAAACCAGGCAGGAGAAGGGAAATAATAAAGATCAGAGCAGAAGTCAATGAATAGAAACCAAAAGAACAGTAGAATAGATCAATGAAACTAGGAGCTGGTTCTTTGAAAGAATTAACAAGATTGATAAACTCTTGGCCAGACTTACCAAAAGGAAAAGAGAAGTGACCCAAATAAATAAAATCATGAATGAAAGAGGTGAGATCACAACCAACACCAAAGAAATACAAACAATTATAAGAACATATTATGAGCAACTATATGCCAGCAAATTTGATAATCTGGAAGAAATGGATGCATTCCTAGAGATGTATAAACTACCGAAACTGAACCAAGGGGAAATAGAAAACCTGAACAGACCTATAACCAGTAAGGAAATTGAAGCAGTCATCAAAAGTCTCCCAACAAACAAAAGCCCAGGGCCAGATGGCTTCCCAGGGGATTTCTGCCAAACATTTAAAGAAGAATTAATACCTATTCTTCTGAAACTGTTCCAAAAAAATAGAAATGGAAGGAAAACTTCCAAACTCCTTTTATGAGACCACCATTACATTGATTCCAAAACCAGACAAAAACCCCATCAAAAAAGGAGAACTACAGAAAAATATCCCTGATGAATGTGGATGCAAAATTTCTCACCAAAATACTAGCCAATAGGATCCAACAGAACATTAAAAGGATTATTCACCACGACCAAGTGGATTTTATCCCTGGGTTGTAAGTTGGTTCAACATCCACAAATCCAAGTGATACAATACATTAATAAAAGAAAGAACAAGAACCATATGATCCTCTCAATGGATGCAGAAAAAGCATTTGACAAAGTACAGCATTCTTTCTTGATCAAAACTCTTCAGAGCATAGGGATAGAGGGTACATACCTCAATATCATAAAAGCCATGTATGAAAAACGCCTGGCGAATATCATTCAAAACGCCTGGCGAATATCATTCTCAATGAGGTAAAACTGAGAGCTTTCCCCCTAAGGTCAGGAATGCAGCAGGGATGTCCGCTATCACCACTGCTATTCAACATAGTACTAGAAGTCCTAGCCACAGCAATCAGACAACAAAAAGAAATAAAAGGCATCCAAATCAGCGAAGAAAAAGCCAAACTCTCACTCTTTGCAGATGATATGATACTTTATGTGGAAAACCCAAAAGACTCCACCCCAAAACTGCTAGAACTCATACAGGAATTCAGTAAAGTGGAAGGATATAAAATCAATGCACAGAAATCAGTCACATTCCTATACACCAACAACAAGACAGAAGAAACAGAAATTAAAGAGTTTATCCCATTTACAATTGCACCCAAAACCATAAGATACCTAGGAATAAATCTAACCAAAGAGGCAAAGAATCTGTACTCAGAAAGCTATAAAATACTCATGAGAGAATTTGAGGAAGACACAAAGAAATGGAAAAATGTTCCATGCTCATGGATTGGAAGAACAAATATTGTGAAGATGTCAATGCTACCTAGAGCAATCTACACATTCAATGCAATCCCTATCAAAATACCATCAACTTTTTTCAAAGAAATGGAACAAAGAATCCTAAAATTTGTATGGAACTAGAAAAGACCCCGAATAGTCAGAGGAATGTTGAAAAAGAAAAGCAAAGCTGGTGGCATCACAATTCCGGACTTCAAACTCTATTACAAAGCTGTAATCATCAAGACAGTATGGTACTGGCACAAAAACAGACACATAGATCAATGGAACAGAATAGAGAGCCCAGAAATGGACCTTCAACTCTATGGTCAACTAATCTTCGACAAAGCAGGAAAAAATGTCCAGTGGAAAAAAGACAGTCTCTTCAACAAACGGTGTTGAGAAAATTGGACAACCACATGCAGAAGAATGAAACTGGACCATTTCCTTACACCACACACAAAAATAGACTCAAAATGATTGAAAGACCTAAATGTGAGACAGGAGTCCATCAAAATCCTAAAGGAGAACACAGGCAGCAACCTCTTCGACCTCAGCCGCAGCAACTTCTTCCTAGAAACATCGCCAAAGACAAGGGAAGGAAGGGCAAAAATAAACTATTGGGACTTTATCAAGATAAAAAGCTTTTGCACAGTAAAGGAAACAGTCAACAAAACTAAAAGGCAATGTATGGAAAGGGAGAAGATATTTGTAAACGACGTATCAGATAAAGGGCTAGTATCCAAAATCTCTAAAGAACTCATCAAACTCAACACCCTAAGAACAAATAACCCAATTAAGAAATGGGCAGAAGACATGAATAAACATTTCTGCAAAGAAGACATCCAAATGGCCAACAGACGTATGAGAAAGTGCTCAACATCACTCGGCATCAAGGAAATCCAAATCAAAACTTCAGTGAGATACCACCTCACACCAGTCAGAATGGCTAAAATTAACAAGTCAGGAAAGGACAGATGTTGGCAAGGATGTGGAGAAAGGGCAACCCTCCTACACTGTTGGTGGGAATGCAAGCTGGTGCTGCCACTCTGGAAAACAGTATGGAGGTTCCTCATAAAGTTGAAAATACAGCTACCCTAAGACCCAGCAATTGCAGTACTGGGTATTTACCCCAAAGATACAAATGTAGTGATCTGAAGGGGCACGTGCACCCCAATGTTTATAGAAGCAATGTCCACAACAGCTAAACTACAGAAAGTGCTTAGATGTCCTTCAACAGATGAATGGGTAAGAAGATGTAGTATATATATACAATGGAATACTATGCAGCCATCCAAAAAATGAAATCTTGGCATTTGCAATGACATGGATGGAACTAGCATGTATTATCATAAGCATAATAAGTCAATCAGAGAAAGGCATTTATTATATGATCTCACTGATATGAGGAATTTGAGAACAAGCCAGAGGATCATAGGGGAAAGAGGGGAAAATGAAACAAGACAAAACCAGAGAGGGATACAAAACATAAGAAACTCTTAATCTCAGGAAACAAGCTGAGGGTTCCTGGAGGGGAGGGGTATGGGAGGGATAGGGTGGGTGGGTGATGGACATTGGGGAAGGTATGTGCTATGGTGAGTGCTGTGAATTGTGTAAGACTGTTGAATTACAGACCCCTTCCCCTTAAACAAATAATACATTATATATTAATAGAAAAACCTTTTAAAAAATAAAATAAAATAACAAATTGGAAAACGGTAATTGTAAATATTTTTGCACCCAATTTGGGAGCACTTAAGTCTATAAAGCAACTATTAACCGATATAAGGAAAAAATCAGTAGTAATACAATAATAGTAGGGGACTTAACCACTTGCTTTGGTGGATAGATAATCCAGAGAAAAAATATCAAGGAAATTGAGGAAATAGTGACTTTATTTTATTTTATTTATTTTTTAAAGATTTTATTTATTTATTTGACAGAGAGATAGAGAGAGAACACAAGTAGGCAGAGAAGCAGGCAGAGGGAGAGGGAGAAGCAGGCTCCCCGCAGAGCAGGGAGCCCGATGCGGGACTCGATCCCAGGACCCTGGGATCATGACCTGAGCCGAAGGCAGCCACTTAACCGACTGAGCCACCCAGGCGCCCCGGAAATAGTGACTTTAAATAATACATTGGACCAGATAGATCTAACAGATATATTCAGAACATTCCATCCCCAACAGTGGAATACAAATTCTTTTCAAGTGCACATGAAATATTCTTCAGAATATCACATATTAGGCCACAAAATGAGTCTCAACAAATTCAAAAATATTGAAATCATATCATAAATGTTTTCCAAATACAATGGTGCAAACCTAGAAATCAATCACAAGAAAAAAATCTGGAAATAACACAAATACGTGAAGTTTACATAACATGCTATTAAACAATGAATGGGTCAACCAAGAAACCAGAGAGGAAATCAAAAATAGATGGAGGGGTGCCTGGGTGACTCCATCAGTTATGTGTCTGCCTTTGGCTCAGGTCATGATCCCAGGGTCCTGCGATAGAAGCCCACATCTGGCTCCCTGCCCAGTGGGGAGTCTGTTTCTCTCCTTTTGCCCCTCCACTGGCTTATGTTTTCTTTCTCTCAAATAAATAAATAAAATCTTTAAAAAAATACATGGAGACAGATGAAAATAAAAACAAAATGGTCCAAAGTCTTTTTTTCCTTTTTTTTATTTTATTATGTTAATCACCATACATTACATCATTAGTTTTTGATGTAGTGTTCCCTGATTCATTGTTTGTGTATAACACCCAGTGCTCTATTCAATACGTGCCCTCTTTAATACCCATCACCAGGCTAACCCATCCCCCCACCCCCCTCCCCTCTAGAACCCTCAGTTTGTTTCTCAGAGTCTTTGAGATACAACAAAAGCTGTTCTAAGAGGAATGATTATAGCAATCAGGCATACTTCAAGAGCAAGACAAATCTCAAATAAACAACCAACTTTATACCTAAATGAGCTATAAAAATAACAAAGCCCAAAGCCAAAAAGAAGGGAAATAATAAAGATTAGAGCAAAAATAATTGGAGACTTAAAAAAGCCGTAGAATAAACCAATGAAACCAGGAGCTTATTCTTTGAAAAGACTGATAATCAAATTTGATAAATCTTTAGTCACATGTATTAAAGAGAGAAACAAAGAGGGAGAGAGAAGATTCAAATAAATAAAATCATAAATGAAGAGGAGAAATAATAAATGACACCACAGACATACAAAGGATTATAAGAAAATATGAAAAATTATATGCCAACAAGTTGAACAATCTACAGGAAATAGATAAATTCCAAGAAACATATTACCTTCCAAAACTCTTCAGGAAGAAATGGAAAATCTGAACAGATTACTAGGAATGAAATTGAATCAATAATCAAAAAACTCAAAAAAAAAAAAAAAAATCCAGGACCAGATGGCTTTACGGATGAATTCTACCAAACATTTACAGAGTAATACCAATTATTCTCAAACTATTCCAAAAAATAGAAGAAAATATTCCAAACTCATTCTATGATGCCAGAATTACCCTAATACCAAAACCATATAAAACACTACAAAAAAAGAAAAGTAAGGGCCAATATCTCTGATGAACATAGGTGCAAAAATCCTCAACAGAATATTAGAAAACCAAATCCAACAATACATTGAAAAAAATAATTCACCACAATCAAGTGGGATTTATTCCAGAGATACAAGGGTGGTTCAATATTTACAAATTAATCAATGTGATATATCACATCAATAAGAAAAATGATAAAAAACATAATATTATCTCAATAGATGCAGAAAACGCATTTGACCAAGTACAGCACCCACTCATGATAAAACTCTCAACAAAGTAGATTTGGAGGAAACATACCTCAACATAACAAAGGCCATATGTGAAAAACCCACAACTAATACTATACTCAAAGGTGAAAAAATGACAGCTTTTCTTTTAAGATTAGGAACAAGACAAGGATGTCCATTCTCACCACTTTTAGTCAAAATAGTGCTAGAAGTCCTAGCCATAGCAACCACATAAGAAAAACAAAAAAAGGCATCCAAATTAGTAGGGAAGAAGAAAGGTGTTACTATTTTCAGATGACACAATATGCTATAGAGAAAATCCTGAAGACACTACCAAAATATCTACTGGAACTGATAAATGAATTCAGTAAAGTATTAGGATATAAAATTAATATACAGAAATCTGTTGCATTTCTATACACGAATAATGAAATAGCAGAGAAATTAAGAAAAATCCAATTTACAGTTGCACCAAAGAGAATAAAATACCTAGGAATAAACTTAAAGATGTGAAAGACCTGTACTCTGAAAACTATAAAACACTGATGAAGGAAATCAGAGATGACACAAACAAATGGAAAGATATTTCATTTTTATAGATTGAAACTTTATGTCCATACTACCCAAAGTAATCTACATATTCAATGAGATCTCTATCAAAATACTAACAACATTTTTCACAAAATTAAAACAAATAATCCTAAAATTTGTATGGAATCACAAAAGACCCTGAATAGCCAAAGCAATCTTGAAAAAGAACAAAACTGGAGGTATCACAAGAAGGGAAGTGGGTGGGGGGATGGGTGAAATAGGTGACAGGGATCAAAGAATACACACATCATGATGAACACTGAGTAATATATACAATTGCTGTGTTGTACACCTGAAACCAATATAACACTGTATGCTAATTATACTGGAATAAAAAAATAAAAATATTTAAAAAAATAAAAATAAATACTAAAATTACTAAAAGTATCACAATCCCAGTTTCAATATATAGTTTAAAGCTTTAGTTATCAAAACAGTATGGTGCTGGCATAAAAAATAGACACATATATCAATAGAACAGAATAGAGAGTCCAGAAAGAACCCACACTTTTATGGTCAATTAATCTACAACAAAGAAGTCAAGAATATACAATGGGAAAAAGACTGTTTCTTCAACAAATGATGATAGGAAAACTGGACAGCTACATGCAAAAGAATGAAACTGGACCACTTTGTTGCACCCTACTCAGAAATAACCACAAAATGGATTAAAGACCTAAATATGAAACCTGAAACCATGAAATTCCTAGAAGAAAACATAGGCAGCAATCTATTAGATATTAGGTGTAGAAACATTTTTTTACATGTATCTCCTTTGGAAAGGGAAACAAAAGTAACATTAAACTTTTAGGACTACATCAAAATAAAAAGCTTCTGTATAGTGAAGGAAACCATCAACAAAATAAAAAGACCACCTACTGAATTGGAGAAGATATTTGCAAATTATATATTTGCTAAGGGGTTAATGTCCAAAGTATATAAGGAATTTGTACAAGTCAACACCAAAAAACCCCACAAATAATCCAAGTTAAAAATGAGCAGAGAACCTGAATTTTTCCAAAGAAGACCTCCAGATGGCCAACAGACACAATGAAAAGATGCTCAATATCACTAATCATCAGGGTAGTGCAATCAAAACCACAATGAGATATCATCTACACCTCTCCAAATGGCTAAAATCAAAAAGACAGGAAATAACAAGTGTTGGCAAGCCAGTCAGAATACCTAACATTAACAAGTCAGGAAACAACACATGTTGGCGAGGATGTGGAGAAAGGGGTACCTCTTGTACTGTTGGTGAGAATGCAAGCTGGTGAAGCCACTGCTTCAAAAAATTGAAAATGGAATTATGATATGATCCAGTAATTCCACTACTGGGTATTTACCCAAATAAAACAAAACACTAATTTGAGGATATGTTGATTGCGGCATTATTTACAATAGCAAAGATATGGGAGTGACCTAAGTGTCCATTGATAGATGAGTGGATAAAGAAGATGTGGTGTATATATACAATGGAATATTACTCAGTCATTAAAAAGAATGAAATCTTGCCATTTACAGCAACATGGATGGATCTAGAGGGTATAATGCTAAGTGAAATAAGTCATTCAGAGAAAGACAAATACCATATGATTCCACTTATATGTGGGATTTAAGAAACAAAACAAAAGAACTAAATAAAAAAGAGACAAACAAAAAAGCAGACTCAAATATACAGAACAAACTGGCAGTTACCAGAGAATAGGTGGGTGGGGGGATGGGTGAAATAGGTGGAAGGGATTAAGAATGTACTTATCATGATGACACTAAGTAATGTATAAAATTGTTGAATCATTATATTGTACACCTGAAACAAACAAAAAAACCACTGTGTGTTAATTTTGGTTGATTAATTTGTTTTAGAAAAACATAATAAAATTGATTTAAAAATGCTTGAAAACCATTGCTCTGGAGCAATGTGTAAGTTTTGGGCTGCTTGCAGTTCATATTGGTGCATGGATTATAAATGGCAAATATAACTTCAGTCTATTAAATGTAAATAATCAATTAATTCTGTGGTTTATAAGTTTTCATACAAGCTGTGTCTATACTCATTACTTATTAGAAAACTTTATTGAATTTTTGTAGAAATAGTTTTATATATCAATTTAAAGTGGAGTTGAGAGGGAATTAATTTACCAAAAATACCATGGAAATTATTTAATTTATTCTGTTTCCTGTGAAAAAAGAGCAATTAATTATCATTTTAGGGCTAGAAAAAAAGGTGGAAGCTATCTGATTCAACACTCTCATTTTATGAATGAGAAAACTATATGGGAATAAGTCTTGTCCAAGTTCAAATATTAGGTAGGAATTAAGACTTGAGCTTGGGTTTTGGTACATTCATTTTAATGTTTCTTCCTGATAATACTCTGGGCCTCAATTTACTTTATCTGTAGAATAAGAACAGTAATTGTACCTACTTATGGGGTTATTTTGAAGATTAAACGTAATAACAAAAGTAATGCACTTAGCATAGTTCCTATAATATAATAAAAGAAAAAACATAATATTACCCAGCTTTAGCAAGGTCACTGAGTCAATTATCTGCATAATCATATTGATCAAAAGTGTGTTCTAGTCAAGTCTTAGAATCCTAAAATTTTGATTCCCAGCCAAGTAAAATGTCATGCCGTGGGCCTATAAGAACACCTAAGTCCAAGGCACACTTCAAAATTCATCCCAGGCATGAAACTAACTAACTAACTAACTAACTTCCTTTCTTTCTTTCTTTCTTTCTTTCTTTCTTTCTTTCTTTCTTTCTTTCTTTCTTTCTTTCTTTCTT